>NC_088422.1:11949273-11951773 GCF_034236695.1 Oncorhynchus nerka | reverse complement strand
GCCTAGTTAAAATGTGTGTTCCTACTAGTTGAAGGTTAAGCGAGGGAGAAAAGCGAGGAGGAGTGGAGAAGAGGGATTTGTGAATGAGCCGTGCTGCTCGCCTTCCACAACGGCCTTTTGTTCCAGCTGGAGAGTGTACCTTTATGACATCACCCTACTCAGGAAGATCCCCCCCCCCTCCTCCTGCTCCAGCAATGTTTTCTCAATATGTTCGGTATGGATGGGGTAATGGCAACAGCCCGGGCTCAGTGAGACTCTGCAGCACCACAGTTCTAGACTGGCAGTTCTAGACTGGTAGTTCTAGACTGGCAGTTCTAGACTGGCAGTTCTAGACTGGTAGTTCTAGACTGGTAGTTCTAGACTGGCAGTTCTAGACTGGCTCATTTACCGTCCGCTCTCTCTCCACCCGGGCGGAGGACAATCGTCTCTCTTGGAAATTAAAGAGCCAGACGCGGAGAAGAATGGATTTCCACATTTTCCCCCTGCTCTTTTCAGTACAATGGCCGGTTTTGTATGTTTGCAAAATGGAAACACATTGTTTCACACAGAAACTTTGTCGCCACGGGCGAATCCCCACTCCGTCTCCATGGTTCTATTACCGTCTCTGGTTCCCTCTCTCTCTCACACAGCCCCACTCTGGGGAGGTATTACACGCATCCACCAATCAACACGCCTGCTGCTGTTCCACAAGCCCACCCCCTCGCCCCACTACCCCCCCCCCCCCCTTCCCCTTTCCTTCTGTGCATGATGTCCTATTGAACAACAAACCTTGAGCGTCGGGCCTCGAGAAGAGGGATCTGTCCTCAACCCCTGTCCTATTCTGCTGAGCATGCTGGGTAAAAAGGGTCGGAGCCGGGGGCCCCGCGAGGCCTCCAACTTAAGGTCATGGCAGCTCTGACATCGCCCCCTCAGCGCTATTCACACCACCCCATACCCTTCACCCCCCTGCAGAGAGGTTGGAAAACGAGCTTAGATTTTCCTTCCTCCACCAGTGAATTTGTTGTGTGAGGTCTGTGGGAGAAAATGTGAAAAGAGAGGAGGGAAGAAGATGGGATTCCTCTTTACTTCCCTTTGTGAGGGTCTTCTACCTGGGGAGAGCAAAAGCCTTGCCCCCCCCCCCGGGAAGGAGGATCTTGATTAAAGTGGCTCTCTGACCTTCAACCCTCCTGGTCATGTGATCCAGGCAGTCCTTCCTCTGAGGTTACCTACATAGTGCACTACGTTTGACCAGAGCTAAAGTAGTGCACTATATAGGGAATAGGGTGCCATTTGGGACGCAGATGAGATCTGTAATATTTTAACTAGGAAAGTCAGTTAAGAACAAATTCTTATTTACAATGACTGCCTACCCCAGCCAAACCCAGACAACACTGGGCCAATTGTGCACCACCCTATGGGACTCCCAATCACAGCCAGATGTGATGCAGCCTGGATTTGAACCAGGAACTGCAGTGATGCCTTTTGCACTGAGATGCAGTGCCTTAGACTGCTGCGCCACTCGGGAGCCCCCAGTAGCAAAGCGGTAATAAGGAGCTCACTCACTCCCACTCTGCTCTCTGTTGAGTCTTCAGGCCCATTACCCCATACCCTGTTTAACATAGGCCTCTCAAAATATTGTTCCTTCTCGTTTCAATGAAAAGCAAAGAGGGATCCTTAAAGAGGTGTGTGTCCGGGTGTGTATGTGTGTGTGTGTCCGGGTGTGTATGTGTGTGTGTGTGTGTGTGTGTGTGTGTGTGTGTGTGTGTGTGTGTGTGTTAGAGCACAGTAATGTGTCTCAGCGTGGGTTGAAACAGATCTTTGATGCTCTCTGCCTCACCACACAATGTGCCCTTTCAGGACAGACATGTATTCCCCCAATTAACACTGTAAAGAACCTGTTTGTTTTCCTTCCATTGCTGACTGTTTAGAGAGAGAGAGAGAGAGAGAGAGAGAGAGAGAGAGAGAGAGAGACAGACAGACAGACAGACAGACAGACAGACAGACAGACAGACAGACATTTTTTATCTTTTCGACCCACAGTAGAGGCTTTTACTCAGTCTCTCCCCTTCTCTCCCTCTCTTTCTCCCTCTCTTTCTCCCTCTTTCTCTCCCTCTTTCACTCTCTCCCTCTTTCTCTCTCTCTCTCTCCCTCTCTTTCTCCCTCTCTTTCTCCCTCTCTGTATATTATTAATAATATGACAGTAATGTCACTGTGGATAAACACATGTAAAGAGGACAGTGTTAGTGATGGCTCCCAGTTCTAGTTATCCTCTCTGTGCTGGTCACACAACCACAGTCTCACTCTCCCCTTGTTTCTCCTCTCTGTGCTGGTCACAACCACAGTCTCACTCTCCCCTTGTTTCTCCTCTCTGTGCTGGTCACACAACCACAGTCTCTCCCCTTGTTTCTCCTCTCTGTGCTGGTCACACAACCACAGTCTCTCCCCTTGTTTCTCCTCTCTGTGCTGGTCACACAACCACAGTCTCTCCCCTTGTTTATCCTCTCTGTGCTGGTCACAACCA
>NC_088422.1:11889273-11946773 GCF_034236695.1 Oncorhynchus nerka | reverse complement strand
GTCATGGAGGATTGGGAGTCATGGAGGATTGGGGAGTCATGGAGGATTGGGAGTCATGGAGGATGGGGGAGTCATGGAGGATTGGGGAGTCATGGACGATTGGGGAGTCATGGAGGATTGGGAGTCATGGAGGATGGGGGAGTCATGGAGGATTGGGGAGTCATGGAGGACTGGGGAGTCATGGAGGATTGGGAGTCATGGAGGACTGGGGAGTCATGGAGGATGGGGAGTCATGGAGGATGGGGAGTCATGGTGGATGGGGAGTCATGGTGGATGGGGAGTCATGGTGGATGGGGAGTCATGGAGGATGGGGAGTCATGGTGGATGGGGAGTCATGGTGGATGGGGAGTCATGGTGGATGGGGAGTCATGGTGGATGGGGAGTCATGGTGGATGGGGAGTCATGGAGGATGGGGAGTCATGGTGGATGGGGAGTCATGGAGGATGGGGAGTCATGGTGGATGGGGAGTCATGGTGGATGGGGAGTCATGGTGGATGGGGAGTCATGGAGGATGGGGAGTCATGGTGGATGGGGAGTCATGGAGGATGGGGAGTCATGGTGGATGGGGAGTCAAGGAGGATGGAGAGTCAAGGAGGATGGAGAGTCATGGAGGATGGAGAGTCATGGTGGATGGGGGATATTATCTGCTGTCTGCTGTTTTTTGTACACGTGGGAAGTGATGAAAGATTTATATTCATTGACTGGATGGACATACTCCGGAGGGGTAGTGTGTGGTCCCCTAGCAACACATATAAACACATTACAGCCCACAGATTTCACACTAGGTCTGTTTTTCATCCTTCCATAAATTCAATGGGGAGAAATAGGCTGCTGCTGTGAAATGTTGTCTTGTCTCACAGACCCCAGTAGTGGGTTCCATGCTGTTTTTGGAGTGCTAGCATGGAATATCGTATCCGCGCGATCCTTTTTCCATACACAAACCCAAAAAACGATGTGCAAGCAGTCAATAAAACAAGAAGTAGTAATGTAACAGTAATGTAATGTGTTTCTCCCAACAGGGCAGAGTTCCCTGTGGCATTAAAAGAGAAATATTCCAACAGACAAGATAATGGTCTCTTACGTCGAGAGAGTACCAAACACATTACCACCTGAGCGAGCCTCCTCCTCCTCCTCCTCTGTCAGCAGTCGGAGAGCTAGAAACGCATCAAGCAGAAAGGATTCCTTTACGAGATACAATACAAGGGCTTCAGCAGTAGTACAGTTTAGCATTCACCGTTTATCATGTTTGTCCTCTTGTTGAATATGACAAGGATTCCATACTAACAAGCACTTCTTTTAGGTCTTCTAATGTGTCCATGGGATGATACAGTATTGGTTTATCTTTGGGGAAAAAAAGTGTAGCTGCCTGCATGTACAGTGTACAGTATCTGGCTTTTGTGTGACGCTTGCCTGAGTGAGATGCTCATTCAAAAGCTAAAAGTCTATTCACAAAAAATTATGTGGCTCCTTTGTAGCACATATAAACCAGTGGCCCCTTTTGGCCCCGTTGTAAGAGACCTCTGGCCCCTTATTAACATGACCCCAGTGAAAACTTGAGGCTGGAGTTTCTCCTGTAAATACACTCCGCTTCTCAGTTTCACCCCTCAAATAAAACTCCATCACACGCAACGTGGGACGGAACATCTTAATCCGAGCTCCCTAAAGTACAAGCTCTTAAAAGGAGTTTTATAGCATGAAAAAAAGACCAACAGGGAAAAAAAGTTAAACAAATAATGATTATGTTACTGGAAGTACAGAAGGCTTCTTTAAGTGTAAGGAATTATTTCTGGTTTTACAGCACACTCCCAGCCTAGGGCCATGCAATGAGCGGTAATTGTACTCCATACCTCTGTCATTTCTCCCTACCTCACACTTACCATTGCCCTAGCTCAGCCTCTCATTGCCTAAACAGAGCCCAGGCTTGAAGTTATCCATTTAACTACTCTAATGAAGCATTTCCCGCACTTTCCCCTCTGCCCATAAGCTCATTCACTGCTACCACCTCACCCTCTCTCACTTTCCCCTCTCCCCCTCTCTTCTCCCCCTCTCACCCTCTCATTTTCCCCTCTCACTCTCTCTTCTCTCCCTCTCACCCTCTCATTTTCCCCTCTCCCCCTCTCACTTTCCCCTCTCCCCATCTCACTTTCCCCTCTCCCCATCTCACTTTCCCCTCTCCCCCTCTCACTTTCCCCTCTGCCCATAAGCTCATTCACTGCTACCACCTCACCCTCTCTCATTTTCCCCTCTCCCCATCTCCCCCTCTCACTTTCCCCTCTCCCCCTCTCTTCTCCCCCTCTCACCCTCTCATTTTCCCCTCTCACTCTCTCTTCTCTCCCTCTCACCCTCTCATTTTCCCCTCTCCCCTCTCACTTTCCCCTCTCCCCATCTCATTTTCCCCTCTCCCCACACTTTCCCCTCTGCCCATCTCCCCCTCTCACTTTCCCCTCTCCCCTCTCTTCTCCCCCTCTCACCCTCTCATTTTCCCCTCTCACTCTCTCTTCTCTCCCTCTCACCCTCTCATTTTCCCCTCTCTCCCTCTCACTTTCCCCTCTCCCCATCTCATTTTCCCCTCTCCCCTCTCACTTTCCCCTCTCCACATCTCCCCTCTCACTTTCCCCTCTCCCCTCTCTTCTCCCCCTCTCACCCTCTCATTTCCCCCTCTCACTCTATCCTCTCTCCCACTCACCCTCTCACTTTCCCCTCTCCCCATCTCCCCCTCTTACTTTCACTTTCACCTCTCACCCTCTCACTTTCCCCTCTCACCCTCTCACTTTCCCCTCTCCCCCTCTCACTTCCCCCTCTCATCCTCTCACTTTCCCCTCTCACCCTCTCACTTTCACCTCTCACCCTCTCACTTTCCCCTCTCCCCCTCTCTTCTCCCCCTCTCACCCTCTCATGTCCCCCTCTCACTCTATCCTCTCTCCCACTCACCCTCTCACTTTCCCCTCTCCCCATCTCCCCCTCTTACTTTCACTTTCACCTCTCACCCTCTCACTTTCCCCTCTCACCCTCTCACTTTCACCTCTCACCCTCTCACTTTCCCCTCTCACCCTCTCACTTTCCCCTCTCACCTCTCATTTTCCCCTCTCACTCTCTCTTCTCTCCCTCTCACCCTCTCATTTTCCCCTCTCCCCTCTCACTTTCCCCTCTCCCATCTCATTTTCCCCTCTACCCCTCTCACTTTCCCCTCTCCCCATCTCCCCCTCTCACTTTCCCCTCTCCCCTCTCTTCTCCCCCTCTCACCCTCTCATTTCCCCCTCTCACTCTATCCTCTCTCCCACTCACCCTCTCACTTTCCCCTCTCCCCATCTCCCCCTCTTACTTTTACTTTCACCTCTCACCCTCTCACTTTCCCCTCTCACCCTCTCACTTTCCCCTCTCACCCTCTCACTTTCACCTCTCACTCTCTCACTTTCCCCTCTCACCCTCTCACTTTCCTCTCTCCCCTCTCACTTTCCCCTCTCACCCTCTCACTTTCCCCTCTCACCCTCTCACTTTCCCCTCTCACTCTCTCACTTTCCCTCTCTCACCCTCTCACTTTCCCCTCTCACCCTCTCATTTTCCCCTCTCACTCTCTCTTCTCTCCCTCTCACCCTCTCATTTTCCCCTCTCCCCTCTCACTTTCCCCTCTCCCATCTCATTTTCCCTCTCCCCCTCACTTTCCCTCTCCCATCTCACTTTCCCCTCTCCCCATCTCCCCCTCTCACTTTCCCCTCTCCCCCTCTCTTCTCCCCCTCTCACCCTCTCATTTCCCCCTCTCACTCTATCCTCTCTCCCACTCACCCTCTCACTTTCCCCTCTCCCCATCTCCCCTCTTACTTTCACTTTCACCTCTCACCCTCTCACTTTCCCCTCTCACCCTCTCACTTTCCCCTCTCACCCTCTCACTTTCACCTCTCACTCTCTCACTTTCCCCTCTCACCCTCTCACTTTCCTCTCTCCCCCTCTCACTTTCCCCTCTCACCCTCTCACTTTCCCCTCTCACCCTCTCACTTTCCCCTCTCACTCTCTCACTTTCCCTCTCTCACCCTCTCACTTTCCCCTCTCACCCTCTCACTTTCTCCTCTGCCCATAAGCCCACTCACCGTCACCCTCTTCCCCTCATGTCAATCAACCTCCTATGAAGTGTGGCATACCACCCTGTCACCATGTGTCCCTGAGAGGTCAGAGGTCAGGAAAGCGGCAGCCATTTTGTCTCCTGCATAGCTGTTGTTAATAACGTGTTTCAACCATCCTGGTCCCCACTCATCATCACTCTCTCAGCTGGGACTCCAAGCTCATCTGATTTAGTTATTCATTTCATTGCCTGCTGGTCCTTGTAAGTGAAGTACAGTATTACACACTCAAATGGATCATGGAATGAATATTCATGTGTGTGTGTGTGTGTGTGTGTGTGTGTGTGTGTGTGTGTGTGTGTGTGTGTGTGTGTGAGCAGTAATTTGACTGAAGTGGTGTATATGGACTCTGTCATCATATGTAACAGCTTTCCTGTCTGTGAGCCTCTCCTGTCTGGATTACCGTGACGATGCTGTAAGGAGCAGGGATACTGACTGCACTTAATTCAGTCTGCTATGGTACAAATTACGGTGCAGAAACACCGTAATGTGTGTGTGTGTGTGTGTGTGTGTGTGTGTGTGTGTGTGTGTGTGTGTGTGTGTGTGTGTGTGTGTGTGTGTGTGTGTGTGTACACCCTTTGTACATGTGGCGGTCGTGACGTTTAAGATGAAGGATGATGAGTTAGTTCTTTAATGAGATTTATTCAATTTCTTCTTTCTACAACCCCAATCTTAGATCGATGCTTTGTGTTGTCTAGAATTGTTTGTGGTTGCTATTGGCTTTTTAATAAAGAGATGGAGGGATGGATGGAGGTATGGAGGGATGGATGGAGGGATGGAGAGATTGGCAGAGCTCGCGCTCTGAGTGCTAGCGCCACCAAATTCATATACTTGTGCCTTGATTTTTTGTGTTGTTTTCTAAAATGAACTTTGTGATGACCCCATGCATGCTCCCACGGTGGTATGTCTGTCTCCTCCAACATATATTAGTCACGGAGAAGGAGGGAGCTTCTTGTTCACAGATACACACCAATGTTGCTTGCTTGTATGCATGTGAAGCCTTTAATGGCTACTTGCAAATGGCAGTGCAAAGCAGGGTAGTGACTGGCATGTCAGAGCCTGTCTGAACTTAATGGTCATTGGTTGATTGTGCCGAGTCCAATTATCCTGTGTGGCTTGTTTTTGTGACTGTTGGTGGGGCAGGAACAAAGCCTTTAGAAGATGTTGGTTTGTCTTGCACTATACTTGAATATTGAAAAATCAGAGACCCCACAGACAAATGTTGTCTTTTTCTGCCTGAATTGTGAGTATGAAAGGGGAGGAGGCAAACGCAGAGGACTGCTGATGCAGAGAGAGACACAGAGAGACAGAGACATAGAGACAGAGAGACAGAGGGAGAGAGAGATAGACACAGAGTGAGACAGAGGGAGAGAGAGACACAAAGAGAGAGAGAGAGACAGAGAGAGAAAAGCAGTGTGGGATGGTGTTATTTATAGTCATGACCATGGTCAGCAGTTTAAATGGAATCCTAAAGGTCTTCTTACAGGGTATTTCACTGTGCTCCTCCTCTCTAGCCCTGTTATCAGAACATTCCCACACAGCCACATTCCCACACTGTATTGAGTATGGTGGGAGACAGAGAGCTGGTTTCCATGCGCAGGGCGCAGCAGGCGTTTATTTGTAAAGGACCGCAGAAGGAGGCTGGTAGCTGGGTCCAGGGGCAGGTAGCTGGGTCCAGGGGCAGGTAGCTGGGTCCAGGGGCAGGTAGTTGGGTCCAGGGGCAGGTAGTTGGGTCCAGGGGCAGGTAGCTGGGTCCAGGGGCAGGTAGCTGGGTCCAGGGGCAGGTAGCTGGGTCCAGGGGCAGGTAGTTGGGTCCAGGGGAAGGTAGTTGGGTCCAGGGGCAGGTAGCTGGGTCCAGGGGCAGGTAGCTGGGTCCAGGGGCAGGTAGCTGGGTCCAGGGGCAGGTAGCTGGGTCCAGGGGCAGGTAGTTGGGTCCAGGGGCAGGTATCTGGGTCCAGGGGCAGGTAGCAGGGTCCAGGGGCAGGTAGTGTGGTCCAGGGGCAGGTAGTTGGGTCCAGGGGCAGGTAGCTGGGTCCAGGTGCAGGTAGTTGGGTCCAGGGGCAGGTAGCAGGGTCCAGGGGCAGGTAGCTGGGTCCAGGGGCAGGTAGTTGGGTCCAGGGGCAGGTAGCTGGGTCCAGGGGCAGGTAGTTGGGTCCAGGGGCAGGTAGCTGTGTCCAGGGGCAGGTAGCTGGGTCCAGGGGCAGGTAGCTGGGTCCAGGGGCAGGTAGCTGGGTCCAGGGCCAGGTAGTTGGGTCCAGGGGCAGGTAGCTGGGTCCAGGGGCAGGTAGCTGGGTCCAGGGGTAGGCAAAAGGTCATAGACAGGGGGTCCAAAAAGGCAACAGTAAAGGCAGGGAAAAGGCTCGTAATGTCATCCTGGAAGATCAGGCAATAGGTCGTTAATAGGAAATACGACAGGCCAAAGGAGTCATTGGTGAGGCAGGCCAGAACTATCACACACAGGAGGATTCAATTACAGGGAAAACAGAGCTCCGAATAGAAGTGTGTCACAAAACAAACAATACCTCACAATGATGGGGGTGCAAAGAACTGAACTAAATAGTGTTTGATAATGACATACAGGTGTGTGAACAGGTGATTAGAATTCAGGTGATTGGGATCTGGAGAGTGAGCTGCGTTCAGGGGATCTACGTGTTTGGGAGTGTGAGTTGGAAGCAGACGTTACACACACAGTCACATTTCCACACAGTCACATTGACACACAGTCACATTGACACACAGTCACATTGACACACAGTCACATTTCCACACAGTCACATTGACACACAGTCACATTGACACACAGTCACATTTCCACACAGTCACATTGACACACAGTCACATTGACACACAGTCACATTGACACAGTCACATTTCCACACAGTCACATTGACACACAGTCACATTGACACACAGTCACATTGACATCTCACAGTACATATCACAGTACATCTCACAGTACATCTCACAGTACATCTCACAGTACATATCACAGTACATATCACAGTACATCTCACAGTACATCTCACAGTACATATCACAGTACATATCACAGTACATCTCACAGTACATCTCACAGTACATATCACAGTACATCTCACAGTACATCTCACAGTACATATCACAGTACATCTCACAGTACATCTCACAGTCTCTCTCTCTCACTCACTCACTCACTCACTCACTCACTCACTCACTCACTCACTCATACAGAGCACAATGGCATGTATGGTTTTCATAAGATGGGGAATAGTCTGGGATGGATGGTTTACAGAATTGTTGATTAATTCCGTATGAGGCTGCAATGGAAATACATAGACAGAGATAGAAAACACAACATGGTGGAGATGATTCTGTATGAGGAGGAGGAGGGGGGACTGCTGCTGTCAGAATGGAGACCGTCTAGTCCACCCCTGTGTGTGTGTGTGTGTGCGTGTGTGTGTGTGTGTGTGTGTGTGTGTGTGTGTGTGTGTGTGTGTGTGTGTGTGCATGTGTGTGTGTGCGTGTGCGTGTGTGTGTGTGGGTGTGCGTGTGTGTGTGTGGGTGTGCGTGTGTGTGTGTGGGTGTTCGTGTGTCTGTGTGTGTGTGTGTGTCTGTGTGTGTGTGTGTGTGCTTATGTCTCCCAAAGCTGCCACCCAAGCGTCTTACAGAGGAGCCAGAATACAGAGAGAGGGAATCCTTTAAAGTGGCCTGAAGCACACACACACACACACACACACACACACACACACACACACACACGAGTACACACACACACTAGTAAACACACTAGTAAACACACACACTAGTAAACACACTAGTACACACACACACTAGTAAACACACTAGTACACACACACATGAGTACACACACACACTAGTAAACACACACTAGTAAACACACACACTAGTACACACACTAGTACACACACTAGTACACACACACACACACTAGTACACACACACACACACTAGTACACACACACACACACACTAGTACACACACACACACACTAGTACACACACACACACACACACACTAGTAAACACACTAGTACACACACACACTAACACACACACACTAGTACACACACTAGTACACACCCACACACACACCAGTAAACACACTAGTACACACACACACACACACACACACACACACACACACACACACACACACACACACACTAGTACACACACTAGTACACACACACACACACACACACACACACACACACACACACACTAGTAAACAAACTAGTACACACACACTAGTACACACACTAGTACACACACACACTAGTACACAAACACACACACACTAGTACACACACTAGTACACACCCACACTAGTACACATACTAGTACACACACACACACACACACACACACACACACACTAGTACACACACACAACACTAGTACACACACAAACACACTAGTAAACACACTAGTACACACACACACACACACACACACACACACACACACACACACACACACACACACACACACACACACACACTAGTAAACACACTAGTACACACACACACACACACACACACACACACACACACACACACACACACACACATCCCCTCCAAACAGCTCAGACTGAAAGATGGCTCTGTTGCGGTTTGTTTGTGTCTACACTACCTGTGTGTGTTGGTGTGGGCTGTTCTGACTAACACCTCTACCTGGGTGTGTTTGTGTGGGTTGTTCTAACACCTCTGATCAACAAATTATTTCAGTGGAAAGCTTTTACTGAAATAGAGAGTGTTCAGCCCTTCCCCCTCCATCTTGGTGCCACCCAGTCCCTCTCTGGCTCCATCTTGGTACCACCCAGTCCCTCTCTGGGTCCATCTTGGTACCACCCAGTCCCTCTCTGGGTCCATCTTGGTGCCACCCAGTCCCTCTCTGGGTCCATCTTGGTGCCACCCAGTCCCTCTCTGGGTCCATCTTGGTACCACCCAGTCCATCTTGGTGCCGCCCAGTCCCTCTCTGGGTCCATCTTGGTACCACCCAGTCCATCTTGGTACCACCCAGTCCCTCTCTGGCTCCAACCCAAATGGAACCCTACTCCCTATATAGTGCACTACCTTGGTCAGTAGGGCTCTGGTCAAAAGTAGTGCACTATATTGGGAATAGGGTGCCATTTGGGACGCAGAGTCAGTCTCTGTACTACTGTGGGAGAAGTGTGTGTTGATGGTGAGGCTGATGTGTACACTGGGACTTGGAGAGTGTGATGAGGGTTTGGCAGCAATGGAAAGGCCTCTGTATGTAGTCACAGCAAGGTAGGTTTGAACCTGCTCCAAACATACACACATACACACACTCACTTTAGTTTCTCCAGAATTTCCACTTCTGTTTCTTGTTGTGTTTGTCTTCTGTTTCAATGCATTGGCAATGCAAATGTTTTGCTGTCATGCCAATAAAGTAACCTGAATTAAATATAATTGGATTTAGCTGCAATCTCCAGATTGTTTCAAGCCCTGAGCGAAAATTGTCCATGAAACACAGAAACTAAAATTACAAACACATTGCAAGTAGACTGAAAAATGAAACCGTTAACTCGCTCTCTGTTGGTTTCCGCCTCGTTGATCTGCTCTTTCTCACTCTGAAATATCGTTTCACATGATCTCTCTCCCAATCTCTGTTTTAGTGTCACTGGTTCATCCATTTACAGAACACGTCTCTCTCTCTTTCTCTTCTCCTCTCTCCCTTTTCCCTTTTCTATTGTGAGAATCTCAGTATGGGGGTCACTGTGGACAGAAGCAGGATTCCTAGAGTGACCACAGAGAAAATTATCTCTCTCTGTCTCTCTCTCTCTGTCTCTCTCTCTCTCTCTCTCTCTCTCTCTCCCCCTCTCTCTCTCTCTCTCTCTCTCTCTCTCTCTCTCTCTCTCTCTCTCTCTCTCTCTCTCTCTCTCTCTCTCTCTCTCTCTCTGGGCATATTAGACAACATAGCTCAAGCAGTAAGAAGCTCTCTCATCCATTTATATGAAGATGATACAGACAGTATCATTGACTGACTGGTCCGTTGGGACAAAGCTCTTAAAGAAAAGGAGTAATGGACTCTACCTACATGTGTATTTATCCTACTGTTTTTACCAAACAAATGTCAGTTCTTCTTATACTTAGCTGGCCCCTCCCTGGGTTCTGTTAAATGCTCTACAACAAAGCTTTCTTAGTGTCCAACAAGCTTTATCTGCCCTTAACCTTGTTCTGAACACCTCCAAAACAAAGGCCATGTGGTCTGGTAAGAAGAAATTCCCTCTCCCCACCGGTGTGATTACTACCTCTGAGGGTTTAGAGCTTGAGGTAGTCACCTCATACAAGTACTTGGGAGTATGGCTAGATGGTACACTCTCCTTCTCTAAGCACATTTCAAAGCTGCAGGCTAAGGTTAAATCTAGTCTTGGTTTCCTCTATCGTAATTGCTCCTCTATCACCACAGCTGAAAAACGAACCCGGATTCAGATGAACATGCTAGACAACGGAGAAGTAATTTATAGATCTGCAGGTCAGATTTGCCACCAATGCTCTAGTTACTAGCCTATGTAACCGATTTACCTAGTTACTAGCCTATGTAACTGATTTACCTAGTTACTAGCCTATGTAACTGATTTACCTAGTTACTAGCCTATGTAACTGATTTACCTAGTTACTAGCCTATGTAACCGATTTACCTAGTTACTTGCCTATGTGACTGATTTACCTAGTTACTAGCCTATGTAACCAATTTACCTAGTTACTAGCCTATGTAACTGATTTACCTAGTTACTAGCCTATGTAACCGATTTACCTAGTTACTTGCCTATGTGACTGATTTACCTAGTTACTAGCCTATGTAACCGATTTACCTAGTTACTAGCCTATGTAACCGATTTACCTGGTTACTTGCCTATGTGACTGATTTACCTAGTTACTAGCCTATGTAACCGATTTACCTAGTTACTAGCCTATGTAACTGATTTACCTAGTTACTAGCCTATGTAACCGATTTACCTAGTTACTAGCCTATGTAACCGATTTACCTAGTTACTAGCCTATGTAACCGATTTACCTAGTTACTTGCCTATGTGACTGATTTACCTAGTTACTAGCCTATGTAACCGATTTACCTAGTTACTAGCCTATGTAACCGATTTACCTAGTTACTTGCCTATGTGACTGATTTACCTAGTTACTAGCCTATGTAACCGATTTACCTAGTTACTAGCCTATGTAACTGATTTACCTAGTTACTAGCCTATGTAACCGATTTACCTAGTTACTAGCCTATGTAACCGATTTACCTAGTTACTTGCCTATGTGACTGATTTACCTAGTTACTAGCCTATGTAACCGATTTACCTAGTTACTAGCCTATGTAACCGATTTACCTAGTTACTTGCCTATGTGACTGATTTACCTAGTTACTAGCCTATGTGACTGATTTACCTAGTTACTAGCCTATGTAACCGATTTACCTAGTTACTAGCCTATGTAACTGATTTACCTAGTTACTAGCCTATGTAACTGATTTACCTAGTTACTAGCCTATGTAACCGATTTACCTAGTTACTTGCCTATGTGACTGATTTACCTAGTTACTAGCCTATGTAACCGATTTACCTAGTTACTAGCCTATGTAACCGATTTACCTAGTTACTAGCCTATGTAACCGATTTACCTAGTTACTAGCCTATGTAACCGATTTACCTAGTTACTAGCCTATGTAACCGATTTACCTAGTTACTAGCCTATGTGACCGACGTCACTGTGCTGCTAACAGTACACTCTTAGAAAAAATGAGTCTGTCCCCATAGGAGAATCCTTTTTGGTTCCAGGTAGAATCCTTTTTAGTTCTAGGTAGAACTCTTTTGGGTCCCATGTAGAACCTTCTGTGGAGAGGGTTCTACCTGGAACTAAAAGGGGTTATTCAAGGGGTTCTCGTTGGGGGACAGCCCAATAAACCCTTTTTGGTTCTAGATAGCACCTTTTTTCTGAGTGTATATCTCCCCTTGCTGTGCCCGTCTGTACCACGGCTTGAGCTAGTGATGCTCTGCTTCCCGACCTCACATGACCACCTGCTGGACAACGTACTGGCCAGTTGAGCCACTGAAAAGCAATTCAGCGGCGTGATTGACATTTCAAGCTGTGGGGTGAGTTAAACGGTACAATCAAGTGGATGGGGTCCAGGGGTTCTGTTGTGCAGTGGTACCTGCTTGGAGGCCCTCGCCCACTGGGGAGGATGGTGGGCGTGGGAGGGGTCCTGGGTGGAGCTCCAACTTGTGGAAAATACCCCCTAGACTACCTACTGCTTCCATAGAGACCACTGCATTCTCAGCCTTCAGCAGCAGTACAGCTTAATTTCTTCCCCCTCATCCATGCTGTTATATTACTTACAACCTGCTACACAGCTGAGAGAGAGACAGAGAGAGAGAGAAAGAGGGGGGGAGAGAGAGAGAGAGAGAGAGAGAGAGAGAGAGAGAGAGAGAGAGAGAGAGAGAGAGAGAGAGCGAGACCCCTGGGTGAATGAATGGAGTGAAGAAAGAGCCCAGCATTGGGCTTCACCCTAACAATGACTTTCTTCATTTATTACCATCCTTTACATCAGCACAATAATCTCTCAGCTTGGTCGTGACTGTCACTGGTTGGGCTCATGGATGGGGCATAACTGAGAATGGACAGACTGTGTTTAGTTTGACCTAGCTCATGTGCCATTGTGTGCTGTTAGGCAGCATTAGACATGTTAGGCAGAGTTAGACATGTTAGGCAGCGTTAGACACGTTAGGCACGTTAGGCAGCGTTAGACATGTTAGGCAGCGTTAGACACGTCAGGCAGCGTTAGGCAGCGTTAGACATGTTAGGCAGCGTTAGACACGTTAGGCAGCGCTAGACATGTTAGGCACGTTAGGCAGCGTTAGACATGTTAGGCAGCGTTAGACATGTTAGACACGTTAGGCAGCGTTAGACATGTTAGACACGTTAGGCAGCATTAGACACGTTAGGCAGCATTAGACATGTTAGACACGTTAGACACGTTAGGCAGCGTTAGACATGTTAGGCAGCGTTAGACATGTTAGGCATGTTAGGCAGCGTTAGACATGTTAGACACGTTAGGCAGCGTTAGACATGTTAGGCACGTTAGACACGTTAGGCAGCGTTAGACATGTTAGGCAGCGTTAGACATGTTAGGCACGTTAGGCAGCGTTAGACATGTTAGACACGTTAGGCAGCGTTAGACATGTTAGACAGCGTTAGACATGTTAGACAGCGTTAGACATGTTAGACACGTTAGGCAGCGTTAGACATCTTAGGCACCTTAGGCAGCGTTAGACATGTTAGGCAACATTAGGCAGCGTTAGACATGTTAGACACGTTAGACAGCGTTAGGCAGCGTTAGACATGTTAGGCACGTTAGGCAACGTTAGGCAGCGTTAGACATGTTAGGCAGCGTTAGGCAGCGTTAGACATGTTAGGCAGCGTTAGACATGTTAGGCACGTTAGGCAACGTTAGGCAGCGTTAGACATGTTAGGCACGTTAGGCAACGTTAGGCAGCGTTAGACATGTTAGGCACGTTAGGCAACGTTAGGCAGCGTTAGACATGTTAGGCACGTTAGGCAACGTTAGGCAGCGTTAAACATGTTAGACAGGGTTAGACAGCGTTAGGCAGCGTTAGACATGTTAGGCACGTTAGGCAACGTTAGGCAGCGTTAGACATGTTAGGCAGCGTTAGGCAGCGTTAGACATGTTAGGCACGTTAGGCAACGTTAGGCAGCGTTAGACATGTTAGGCACGTTAGGCAGCGTTAGGCAGGGTTAGACATGTTAGGCAGCGTTAGGCAGCATTAGACATGTTAGACACGTTAGGCAGCGTTAGGCAGCGTTAGACATGTTAGACAGCGTTAGGCAGCGTTAGGCAGCGTTAGACATGTTAGACACGTTAGGCAGCGTTAGACATGTTAGACACGTTAAGCAGCGTTAGACATGTTAAGCAGCGTTAGGCAGCGTTAGACATGTTAAGCAGCGTTAGGCAGCGTTAGACACGTTAGGCAGCGTTAGACATGTTAGACAGTGTTAGACAGCGTTAGGCAGCGTTAGACATGTTAGACACGTTAGGCAGCGTTAGACATGTTAGACACGTTAGGCAGCGTTAGACATGTTAGACACGTTAAGCAGCGTTCGGCAGCGTTAGGCAGCGTTAGGCAGCTTTAGACATGTTAAGCAGCGTTAGGCAGCGTTAGACATGTTAGGCAGCGTTAGACACGTTAAGCAGCGTTAGACACGTTAGGCAGCGTTAGGCAGCGTTAGACATGTTATGCACCTTAGGCAGCGTTAGACATGTTAAGCAGCGTTAGGCAACATTAGGCAGCGTTAGACATGTTAGACACGTTAGACAGCGTTAGGCAGCGTTAGACATGTTAGGCACGTTAGGCAACGTTAGGCAGCGTTAGACATGTTAGGCAGCGTTAGGCAGCGTTAGACATGTTAGGCAGCGTTAGACATGTTAGGCACGTTAGGCAACGTTAGGCAGCGTTAGACATGTTAGGCACGTTAGGCAACGTTAGGCAGCGTTAGACATGTTAGGCACGTTAGGCAACGTTAGGCAGCGTTAAACATGTTAGACAGGGTTAGACAGCGTTAGGCAGCGTTAGACATGTTAGGCAACGTTAGGCAGCGTTAGACATGTTAGACAGCGTTAGGCAGCGTTAGACATGTTAGACACGTAAGGCAGCGTTAGGCAGCGTTAGACATGTTAGACACGTTAGGCAGCGTTAGACATGTTAGACACGTTAAGCAGCGTTCGGCAGGGTTAGACATGTTAGGCAGCGTTAGGCAGCATTAGACATGTTAGACACGTTAGGCAGCGTTAGGCAGCGTTAGACATGTTAGGCAGCGTTAGGCAGCGGTAGACATGTTAGACACGTTAGGCAGCATTAGACATGTTAGACACGTTAAGCAGCGTTAGACATGTTAAGCAGCGTTAGGCAGCGTTAGACATGTTAAGCAGCGTTAGGCAGCGTTAGACATGTTAGGCAGCGTTAGACATGTTAGACAGCGTTAGGCAGCGTTAGACACGTTAGGCAGCGTTAGACATCTTAGACAGCGTTAGGCAGCGTTAGACATGTTAGACACGTTAGGCAGCGTTAGGCAGCGTTAGACATGTTAGACACGTTAGGCAGCGTTAGACATGTTAGACACGTTAAGCAGCGTTCGGCAGCGTTAGGCAGCGTTAGGCAGCGTTAGGCAGCTTTAGACATGTTAAGCAGCGTTAGGCAGCGTTAGACATGTTAGGCAGCGTTAGACACGTTAAGCAGCGTTAGACACGTTAGGCAGCGTTAGACATGTTAGGCAGCGTTAGACAGCGTTAGACATGTTAAGCAGCGTTAGTCAGCGTTAGACATGTTAGGCAGCGTTAGACATGTTAGGCAACGTTAGACATGTTAAGCAGCAATAGGCAGCGTTAGACATGTTAGGCAGCGTTAGACATGTTAGGCAGCGTTAGACATGTTAAGCAGCGTTAGGCAGCGTTAGACATGTTAAGCAGCGTTAGACATGTTAGGCAGCGTTAGACATGTTAAGCAGCGTTAGACATGTTAAGCAGCGTTAGACATGTTAGGCAGCGTTAGACATGTTAAGCAGCGTTAGACACGTTAGACAGCGTTAGACATGTTAGACACGTTAGGCAGCGTTAGACATGTTAGGCAGCGTTAGGCAGCGTTAGACATGTTAGACAGGGTTAGGCAGCGTTAGACATGTTAGGCAGCGTTAGGCAGCGTTAGACATGTTAGACACGTTAGGCAGCGTTAGGCAGCGTTAGACATGTTAGACACGTTAGGCAGCGTTAGGCAGCGTTAGACATGTTAGACACGTTAGGGAGCGTTAGACATGTTAGACACGTTAAGCAGCGTTAGACATGTTAAGCAGCGTTAGGCAGCGTTAGACATGTTAGGCAGCGTTAGACATGTTAGGCAGCGTTAGACATGTTAAGCAGCGTTAGGCAGCGTTAGACATGTTAAGCAGCGTTAGACATGTTAGGCAGCGTTAGACATGTTAAGCAGCGTTAGACATGTTAAGCAGCGTTAGACATGTTAGGCAGCGTTAGACATGTTAGGCAGCGTTAGACATGTTAAGCAGCGTTAGACACGTTAGACAGCGTTAGGCAGCGTTAGACATGTTAGGCAGCGTTAGGCAGCGTTAGACATGTTAGACAGGGTTAGGCAGCGTTAGACATGTTAGGCAGCGTTAGGCAGCGTTAGACATGTTAGACACGTTAGGCAGCGTTAGGCAGCGTTAGACATGTTAGACACGTTAGGCAGCGCTAGACATGTTAGACACGTTAAGCAGCGTTCGGCAGCGTTAGGCAGCGTTAGGCAGCGTTAGGCAGCTTTAGACATGTTAAGCAGCGTTAGGCAGCGTTAGACATGTTAGGCAGCGTTAGACACGTTAAGCAGCGTTAGACACGTTAGGCAGCGTTAGACATGTTAGGCAGCGTTAGACAGCGTTAGACATGTTAAGCAGCGTTAGTCAGCGTTAGACATGTTAGGCAGCGTTAGACATGTTAGGCAGCGTTAGACATGTTAAGCAGCGTTAGGCAGCGTTAGACATGTTAGGCACCTTAGGCAGCGTTAGACATGTTAGACACGTAAGGCAGCGTTAGGCAGCGTTAGACATGTTAGACACGTTAGGCAGCGTTAGACATGTTAAGCAGCGTTAGGCAACATTAGGCAGCGTTAGACACGTTAGACAGCGTTAGGCAGCGTTAGACATGTTAGGCACATTAGACATGTTAGGCAGCGTTAGACATGTTAGGCACGTTAGGCAACGTTAGGCAGCGTTAGACATGTTAGGCACGTTAGGCAACGTTAGGCAGCGTTAGACATGTTAGGCACGTTAGGCAACGTTAGGCAGCGTTAGACATGTTAGGCACGTTAGGCAACGTTAGGCAGCGTTAAACATGTTAGACAGGGTTAGACAGCGTTAGGCAGCGTTAGACATGTTAGGAACGTTAGACATGTTAGGCACGTTAGGCAGCGTTAGACACGTTAGGCAGCGTTAGACATGTTAGGCAGCGTTAGACATGTTAGGAACGTTAGGCAGCGTTAGACATGTTAGGCACGTTAGGCAGCGTTAGACATGTTAGGCACCTTAGGCAGCGTTAGACACGTTAGGCAGCGTTAGACATGTTAGGCAGCGTTAGACATGTTAGACAGCGTTAGACAGCGTTAGACATGTTAGACATGTTAAGCAGCGTTAGACACGTTAGGCAGCGTTAGACATGTTAGGCACGTTAGGCAGCGTTAGACTCGTTAGGCAGCGTTAGACATGTTAGGCAGCGTTAGACATGTTAGACACGTTAGACAGCGTTAGACATGTTAGACAGCGTTAGGCAGCATTAGACACGTTAGACAGTGTTAGACACGTTAGGCAGCGTTAGACATGTTAGGCACCTTAGGCAGCGTTAGACATGTTAGACACGTAAGGCAGCGTTAGGCAGCGTTAGACATGTTAGACACGTTAGGCAGCGTTAGACATGTTAAGCAGCGTTAGGCAACATTAGGCAGCGTTAGACACGTTAGACAGCGTTAGGCAGCGTTAGACATGTTAGGCACGTTAGACATGTTAGGCAGCGTTAGACATGTTAGGCACGTTAGGCAACGTTAGGCAGCGTTAGACATGTTAGGCACGTTAGGCAACGTTAGGCAGCGTTAGACATGTTAGGCACGTTAGGCAACGTTAGGCAGCGTTAGACATGTTAGGCACGTTAGGCAACGTTAGGCAGCGTTAAACATGTTAGACAGGGTTAGACAGCGTTAGGCAGCGTTAGACATGTTAGGAACGTTAGACATGTTAGGCACGTTAGGCAGCGTTAGACACGTTAGGCAGCGTTAGACATGTTAGGCAGCGTTAGACATGTTAGGAACGTTAGGCAGCGTTAGACATGTTAGGCACGTTAGGCAGCGTTAGACATGTTAGGCAGCGTTAGACATGTTAGACAGCGTTAGACAGCGTTAGACATGTTAGACATGTTAAGCAGCGTTAGACACGTTAGGCAGCGTTAGACATGTTAGGCACGTTAGGCAGCGTTAGACACGTTAGGCAGCGTTAGACATGTTAGGCAGCGTTAGACATGTTAGACACGTTAGACAGCGTTAGACATGTTAGACAGCGTTAGGCAGCATTAGACACGTTAGACAGTGTTAGACACGTTAGGCAGCGTTAGACATGTTAGGCACCTTAGGCAGCATTAGACATGTTAGACACGTAAGGCAGCGTTAGGCAGCGTTAGACATGTTAGACACGTTAGGCAGCGTTAGACATGTTAAGCAGCGTTAGGCAACATTAGGCAGCGTTAGACATGTTAGACACGTTAGACAGCGTTAGGCAGCGTTAGACATGTTAGGCACGTTAGGCAACGTTAGGCAGCGTTAGACATGTTAGGCAGCGTTAGGCAGCGTTAGACATGTTAGGCAGTGTTAGACATGTTAGGCACGTTAGGCAACGTTAGGCAGCGTTAGACATGTTAGGCACGTTAGGCAACGTTAGGCAGCGTTAGACATGTTAGGCACGTTAGGCAACGTTAGGCAGCGTTAGACATGTTAGGCACGTTAGGCAACGTTAGGCAGCGTTAAACATGTTAGACAGGGTTAGACAGCGTTAGGCAGCGTTAGACATGTTAGGCACGTTAGGCAACGTTAGGCAGCGTTAGACATGTTAGGCAGCGTTAGACATGTTAGGCACGTTAGGCAACGTTAGGCAGCGTTAGACATGTTAGGCACGTTAGGCAGCGTTAGGCAGGGTTAGACATGTTAGGCAGCGTTAGGCAGCATTAGACATGTTAGACACGTTAGGCAGCGTTAGGCAGCGTTAGACATGTTAGACAGCGTTAGGCAGCGTTAGGCAGCGTTAGACATGTTAGACACGTTAGGGAGCGTTAGACATGTTAGACACGTTAAGCAGCGTTAGACATGTTAAGCAGCGTTAGGCAGCGTTAGACATGTTAAGCAGCGTTAGGCAGCGTTAGACACGTTAGGCAGCGTTAGACATGTTAGACAGCGTTAGGCAGCGTTAGACATGTTAGGCAGCGTTAGACATGTTAGACAGCGTTAGACATGTTAGACACGTTAGGCAGCGTTAGGCAGCGTTAGGCAGCTTTAGACATGTTAAGCAGCGTTAGGCAGCGTTAGACATGTTAGGCAGCGTTAGACACGTTAAGCAGCGGTAGACACGTTAGGCAGCGTTAGGCAGCGTTAGACATGTAAGGCAGCGTTAGGCAGCGTTAGACATGTTAGGCAGCGTTAGGCAGCGTTAGACATGTTAGACAGCGTTAGACACGTTAGGCAGCTTTAGACATGTTAGGCAGCGTTAGGCAGCGTTAGACATGTTAGACAGGGTTAGGCAGCGTTAGACATGTTAGGCAGCGTTAGACATGTTAGGCAGCGTTAGACAGCGTTAGACATGTTAAGCAACGTTAGTCAGCGTTAGACATGTTAGGCAGCGTTAGACATGTTAGGCAGCGTTAGACATGTTAAGCAGCGTTAGGCAGCGTTAGACATGTTAAGCAGCGTTAGACATGTTAGGCAGCGTTAGACATGTTAAGCAGCGTTAGACACGTTAAGCAGCGTTAGACACGTTAGGCAGCGTTAGGCAGCGTTAGACATGTAAGGCAGCGTTAGACATGTTAGGCACGTTAGGCAACGTTAGGCAGCGTTAAACATATTAGACAGGGTTAGACAGCGTTAGGCAGCGTTAGACATGTTAGGCACGTTAGGCAACGTTAGGCAGCGTTAGACATGTTAGGCAGCGTTAGACATGTTAGGCACGTTAGGCAACGTTAGGCAGCGTTAGACATGTTAGGCACGTTAGGCAGCGTTAGGCAGGGTTAGACACGTTAGGCAGCGTTAGGCAGCGTTAGACATGTTAGACAGCGTTAGGCAGCGTTAGGCAGCGTTAGACATGTTAGACACGTTAGGGAGCGTTAGACATGTTAGACACGTTAAGCAGCGTTAGACATGTTAAGCAGCGTTAGGCAGCGTTAGACATGTTAAGCAGCGTTAGGCAGCGTTAGACACGTTAGGCAGCGTTAGACATGGTAGACAGCGTTAGGCAGCGTTAGACACGTTAGGCAGCGTTAGACATGTTAGACAGCGTTAGGCAGCGTTAGACATGTTAGACACGTTAGGCAGCGTTAGGCAGCGTTAGACATGTTAGACACGTTAGGCAGCGTTAGACATGTTAGACACGTTAAGCAGCGTCCGGCAGCGTTAGGCAGAGTTAGGCAGCTTTAGACATGTTAAGCAGCGTTAGGCAGCGTTAGACATGTTAGGCAGTGTTAGACACGTTAAGCAGCGTTAGACACGTTAGGCAGCGTTAGGCAGCGTTAGACATGTAAGGCAGCGTTAGGCAGCGTTAGACATGTTAGGCAGCGTTAGGCAGCGTTAGACATGTTAAGCAGCGTTAGGCAGCGTTAGACATGTTAAGCAGCGTTAGACATGTTAAGCAGCGTTAGACAGCGTTAGACAGCGTTAAGCAGCGTTAGACATGTTAATCAGCGTTAGGCAGCGTTAGACATGTTAAGCAGCGTTAGACAGCGTTAGACAGCGTTAAGCAGCGTTAGGCAGCGTTAGACAGCGTTAAGCAGCGTTAGGCAGCGTTAGACATGTTAAGCAGCGTTAGACAGCGTTAGACATGTTAAGCAGCGTTAGACATGTTAAGCAGCGTTAGGCAGCGTTAATCAGCGTTAGACAGCGTTAGACATGTTAAGCAGCGTTAGACAGCGTTAGACATGTTAAGCAGCGTTAGACAGCGTTAGACAGCGTTAAGCAGCGTTAGACATGTTAAGTAGCGTTAGACAGCGTTAGACAGCGTTAAGCAGCGTTAGACATGTTAAGCAGCGTTAGACAGCGTTAAGCAGCGTTAGGCAGCGTTAGACATGTTAAGCAGCGTTAGACATGTTAAGCAGCGTTAGACATGTTAAGCAGCGTTAGACACGTTAATCAGCGTTAGACAGCGTTAGACATGTTAAGCAGCGTTAGACAGCGTTAGACATGTTAAGCAGCGTTAGACATGTTAAGCAGCGTTAGGCAGCGTTAATCAGCGTTAGACAGCGTTAGACATGTTAAGCAGCGTTAGACAGCGTTAGACATGTTAAGCAGCGTTAGACAGCGTTAGACAGCGTTAGACAGGGTTAGGCAGCGTTAGACATGTTAGGCAGCGTTAGACATGTTAGGCAGCGTTAGACATGTTAGGCAGCATTAGACATGTTAAGCAGCGTTAGTCAGAGTTAGACATGTTAGGCAGCGATAGACATGTTAGGCAGCATTAGACATGTTAAGCAGCGTTAGGCAGCGTTAGACATGTTAAGCAGCGTTAGACATGTTAGGCAGCGTTAGCCATGTTAAGCAGCGTTAGAGAGCGTTAGACATGTTAAGCAGCGTTAGGCATGTTATGCAGCGTTAGGCATGTTAAGCAGCGTTAGACAGCGTTAGACATGTTAAGCAGCGTTAGACAGCGTTAAGCAGCGTTAGACAGCGTTAGACAGCGTTAAGCAGCGTTAGACATGTTAAGCAGCGTTAGACAGCGTTAAGCAGCGTTAGACATGTTAAGCAGCGTTAGACAGCGTTAGACATGTTAAGCAGCGTTAGACAGCGTTAAGCAGCGTTAGGCAGCGTTAGACATGTTAAGCAGCGTTAGACATGGTAAGCAGCGTTAATCAGCGTTAGACAGCGTTAGACATGTTAAGCAGCGTTAGACAGCGTTAGACATGTTAGACATGTTAAGCAGCGTTAGACACGTTAGGCAGCGTTAGACATGTTAGGCACGTTAGGCAGCGTTAGACACGTTAGGCAGCGTTAGACATGTTAGGCAGCGTTAGACATGTTAGACACGTTAGACAGCGTTAGACATGTTAGACAGCGTTAGGCAGCATTAGACACGTTAGACAGTGTTAGACACGTTAGGCAGCGTTAGACATGTTAGGCACCTTAGGCAGCATTAGACATGTTAGACACGTAAGGCAGCGTTAGGCAGCGTTAGACATGTTAGACACGTTAGGCAGCGTTAGACATGTTAAGCAGCGTTAGGCAACATTAGGCAGCGTTAGACATGTTAGACACGTTAGACAGCGTTAGGCAGCGTTAGACATGTTAGGCACGTTAGGCAACGTTAGGCAGCGTTAGACATGTTAGGCAGCGTTAGACATGTTAGGCAGTGTTAGACATGTTAGGCACGTTAGGCAACGTTAGGCAGCGTTAGACATGTTAGGCACGTTAGGCAACGTTAGGCAGCGTTAGACATGTTAGGCACGTTAGGCAACGTTAGGCAGCGTTAGACATGTTAGGCACGTTAGGCAACGTTAGGCAGCGTTAAACATGTTAGACAGGGTTAGACAGCGTTAGGCAGCGTTAGACATGTTAGGCACGTTAGGCAACGTTAGGCAGCGTTAGACATGTTAGGCAGCGTTAGACATGTTAGGCACGTTAGGCAACGTTAGGCAGCGTTAGACATGTTAGGCACGTTAGGCAGCGTTAGGCAGGGTTAGACATGTTAGGCAGCGTTAGGCAGCATTAGACATGTTAGACACGTTAGGCAGCGTTAGACATGTTAGACAGCGTTAGGCAGCGTTAGGCAGCGTTAGACATGTTAGACACGTTAGGGAGCGTTAGACATGTTAGACACGTTAAGCAGCGTTAGACATGTTAAGCAGCGTTAGGCAGCGTTAGACATGTTAAGCAGCGTTAGGCAGCGTTAGACACGTTAGGCAGCGTTAGACATGTTAGACAGCGTTAGGCAGCGTTAGACATGTTAGGCAGCGTTAGACATGTTAGACAGCGTTAGACATGTTAGACACGTTAGGCAGCGTTAGGCAGCGTTAGACATGTTAGACACGTTAGGCAGCGTTAGACATGTTAGGCACGTTAGGCAACGTTAGGCAGCGTTAGACATGTTAGGCACGTTAGGCAACGTTAGGCAGCGTTAAACATGTTAGACAGGGTTAGACAGCGTTAGGCAGCGTTAGACATGTTAGGCACGTTAGGCAACGTTAGGCAGCGTTAGACATGTTAGGCAGCGTTAGACATGTTAGGCACGTTAGGCAACGTTAGGCAGCGTTAGACATGTTAGGCACGTTAGGCAGCGTTAGGCAGGGTTAGACATGTTAGGCAGCGTTAGGCAGCATTAGACATGTTAGACACGTTAGGCAGCGTTAGACATGTTAGACAGCGTTAGGCAGCGTTAGGCAGCGTTAGACATGTTAGACACGTTAGGGAGCGTTAGACATGTTAGACACGTTAAGCAGCGTTAGACATGTTAAGCAGCGTTAGGCAGCGTTAGACATGTTAAGCAGCGTTAGGCAGCGTTAGACACGTTAGGCAGCGTTAGACATGTTAGACAGCGTTAGGCAGCGTTAGACATGTTAGGCAGCGTTAGACATGTTAGACAGCGTTAGACATGTTAGACACGTTAGGCAGCGTTAGGCAGCGTTAGACATGTTAGACACGTTAGGCAGCGTTAGACATGTTAGACACGTTAAGCAGCGTTCGGCACCGTTAGGCAGCGTTAGGCAGCGTTAGGCAGCTTTAGACATGTTAAGCAGCGTTAGGCAGCGTTAGACATGTTAGGCAGCATTAGACACGTTAAGCAGCGGTAGACACGTTAGGCAGCGTTAGGCAGCGTTAGACATGTAAGGCAGCGTTAGGCAGCGTTAGACATGTTAGGCAGCGTTAGGCAGCGTTAGACATGTTAGACAGCGTTAGACACGTTAGGCAGCTTTAGACATGTTAGGCAGCGTTAGGCAGCGTTAGACATGTTAGACAGGGTTAGGCAGCGTTAGACATGTTAGGCAGCGTTAGACATGTTAGGCAGCGTTAGACAGCGTTAGACATGTTAAGCAACGTTAGTCAGCGTTAGACATGTTAGGCAGCGTTAGACATGTTAGGCAGCGTTAGACATGTTAAGCAGCGTTAGGCAGCGTTAGACATGTTAAGCAGCGTTAGACATGTTAGGCAGCGTTAGACATGTTAAGCAGCGTTAGACACGTTAAGCAGCGTTAGACACGTTAGGCAGCGTTAGGCAGCGTTAGACATGTAAGGCAGCGTTAGACATGTTAGGCACGTTAGGCAACGTTAGGCAGCGTTAAACATATTAGACAGGGTTAGACAGCGTTAGGCAGCGTTAGACATGTTAGGCACGTTAGGCAACGTTAGGCAGCGTTAGACATGTTAGGCAGCGTTAGACATGTTAGGCACGTTAGGCAACGTTAGGCAGCGTTAGACATGTTAGGCACGTTAGGCAGCGTTAGGCAGGGTTAGACACGTTAGGCAGCGTTAGGCAGCGTTAGACATGTTAGACAGCGTTAGGCAGCGTTAGGCAGCGTTAGACATGTTAGACACGTTAGGGAGCGTTAGACATGTTAGACACGTTAAGCAGCGTTAGACATGTTAAGCAGCGTTAGGCAGCGTTAGACATGTTAAGCAGCGTTAGGCAGCGTTAGACACGTTAGGCAGCGTTAGACATGGTAGACAGCGTTAGGCAGCGTTAGACACGTTAGGCAGCGTTAGACATGTTAGACAGCGTTAGGCAGCGTTAGACATGTTAGACACGTTAGGCAGCGTTAGGCAGCGTTAGACATGTTAGACACGTTAGGCAGCGTCCGGCAGCGTTAGGCAGAGTTAGGCAGCTTTAGACATGTTAAGCAGCGTTAGGCAGCGTTAGACATGTTAGGCAGTGTTAGACACGTTAAGCAGCGTTAGACACGTTAGGCAGCGTTAGGCAGCGTTAGACATGTAAGGCAGCGTTAGGCAGCGTTAGACATGTTAGGCAGCGTTAGGCAGCGTTAGACATGTTAAGCAGCGTTAGGCAGCGTTAGACATGTTAAGCAGCGTTAGACATGTTAAGCAGCGTTAGACAGCGTTAGACAGCGTTAAGCAGCGTTAGACATGTTAATCAGCGTTAGGCAGCGTTAGACATGTTAAGCAGCGTTAGACAGCGTTAGACAGCGTTAAGCAGCGTTAGGCAGCGTTAGACAGCGTTAAGCAGCGTTAGGCAGCGTTAGACATGTTAAGCAGCGTTAGACAGCGTTAGACATGTTAAGCAGCGTTAGACATGTTAAGCAGCGTTAGGCAGCGTTAATCAGCGTTAGACAGCGTTAGACATGTTAAGCAGCGTTAGACAGCGTTAGACATGTTAAGCAGCGTTAGACAGCGTTAGACAGCGTTAGACAGGGTTAGGCAGCGTTAGACATGTTAGGCAGCGTTAGACATGTTAGGCAGCGTTAGACATGTTAGGCAGCATTAGACATGTTAGGCAGCGTTAGACAGTGTTAGACATGTTAAGCAGCGTTAGTCAGAGTTAGACATGTTAGGCAGCGATAGACATGTTAGGCAGCATTAGACATGTTAAGCAGCGTTAGGCAGCGTTAGACATGTTAAGCAGCGTTAGACATGTTAGGCAGCGTTAGCCATGTTAAGCAGCGTTAGAGAGCGTTAGACATGTTAAGCAGCGTTAGGCATGTTATGCAGCGTTAGGCATGTTAAGCAGCGTTAGACAGCGTTAGACATGTTAAGCAGCGTTAGACAGCGTTAAGCAGCGTTAGACAGCGTTAGACAGCGTTAAGCAGCGTTAGACATGTTAAGCAGCGTTAGACAGCGTTAAGCAGCGTTAGACATGTTAAGCAGCGTTAGACAGCGTTAGACATGTTAAGCAGCGTTAGACAGCGTTAAGCAGCGTTAGGCAGCGTTAGACATGTTAAGCAGCGTTAGACATGGTAAGCAGCGTTAATCAGCGTTAGACAGCGTTAGACATGTTAAGCAGCGTTAGACAGCGTTAGACATGTTAAGCAGCGTTAGACAGCGTTAGACAGCTTTAAGCAGCGTTAGACATGTTAAGCAGCGTTAGACAGCGTTAAGCAGCGTTAGACAGCGTTAGACAGCGTTAAGCAGCGTTAGACATGTTAAGCAGCGTTAGACAGCGTTAAGCAGCGTTAGGCAGCGTTAGACATGTTAAGCAGCGTTAGACAGCGTTAAGCAGCGTTAGGCAGCGTTAGGCAGCGTTAAGCAGCGTTAGGCAGCGTTAGACATGTTAAGCAGCGTTAGACAGCGTTAGACATGTTAAGCAGCGTTAGGCAGCGTTAGACATGTTAAGCAGCGTTAGACATGTTAAGCAGCGTTAGACAGCGTTAGACAGCGTTAAGCAGCGTTAGACATGTTAAGCAGCGTTAGGCAGCGTTAGACATGTTAAGCAGCGTTAGACAGCGTTAGACAGCGTTAAGCAGCGTTAGGCAGCGTTAGACAGCGTTAAGCAGCGTTAGGCAGCGTTAGACATGTTAAGCAGCGTTAGGCAGCGTTAGACATGTTAAGCAGCGTTAGACATGTTAAGCAGCGTTAGACAGCGTTAGACAGCGTTAAGCAGCGTTAGACATGTTAATCAGCGTTAGGCAGCGTTAGACATGTTAAGCAGCGTTAGACAGCGTTAGACAGCGTTAAGCAGTGTTAGGCAGCGTTAGACAGCGTTAAGCAGCGTTAGGCAGCGTTAGACATGTTAAGCAGCGTTAGACAGCGTTAGACATGTTAAGCAGCGTTAGACATGTTAAGCAGCGTTAGGCAGCGTTAATCAGCGTTAGACAGCGTTAGACATGTTAAGCAGCGTTAGACAGCGTTAGACATGTTAAGCAGCGTTAGACAGCGTTAGACAGCGTTAAGCAGCGTTAGACATGTTAAGTAGCGTTAGACAGCGTTAGACAGCGTTAAGCAGCGTTAGACATGTTAAGCAGCGTTAGACAGCGTTAAGCAGCGTTAGGCAGCGTTAGACATGTTAAGCAGCGTTAGACATGTTAAGCAGCGTTAAGCAGCGTTAGACATGTTAAGCAGCGTTAGACACGTTAATCAGCGTTAGACAGCGTTAGACATGTTAAGCAGCGTTAGACAGCGTTAGACATGTTAAACAGCGTTAGACATGTTAAGCAGCGTTAGGCAGCGTTAATCAGCGTTAGACAGCGTTAGACATGTTAAGCAGCGTTAGACAGCGTTAGACATGTTAAGCAGCGTTAGACAGCGTTAGACAGCGTTAAGCAGCGTTAGACATGTTAGGCAGCGTTAGACATGTTAAGCAGCGTTAGACATGTTAAGCAGCGTTAGACAGCGTTAAGCAGCGTTAGGCAGCGTTAGACATGTTAAGCAGCGTTAGACAGCGTTAGACATGTTAAGCAGCGTTAGACAGCGTTAGACATGTTAAGCAGCGTTAGACATGTTAAGCAGCGTTAGACAGCATTAGACATGTTAAGCAGCGTTAGGCAGCGTTAGACA
Source organism: Oncorhynchus nerka (assembly GCF_034236695.1). Classification (NCBI taxonomy): domain Eukaryota; kingdom Metazoa; phylum Chordata; class Actinopteri; order Salmoniformes; family Salmonidae; genus Oncorhynchus; species Oncorhynchus nerka. Next base: position 11,919,395 of record NC_088422.1, on the reverse strand, counting down.
TGTTAAGCAGCGTTAGACATGTTAGGCAGCGTTAGCCATGTTAAGCAGCGTTAGAGAGCGTTAGACATGTTAAGCAGCGTTAGGCATGTTATGCAGCGTTAGGCATGTTAAGCAGCGTTAGACAGCGTTAGACATGTTAAGCAGCGTTAGACAGCGTTAAGCAGCGTTAGACAGCGTTAGACAGCGTTAAGCAGCGTTAGACATGTTAAGCAGCGTTAGACAGCGTTAAGCAGCGTTAGACATGTTAAGCAGCGTTAGACAGCGTTAGACATGTTAAGCAGCGTTAGACAGCGTTAAGCAGCGTTAGGCAGCGTTAGACATGTTAAGCAGCGTTAGACATGGTAAGCAGCGTTAATCAGCGTTAGACAGCGTTAGACATGTTAAGCAGCGTTAGACAGCGTTAGACATGTTAAGCAGCGTTAGACAGCGTTAGACAGCTTTAAGCAGCGTTAGACATGTTAAGCAGCGTTAGACAGCGTTAAGCAGCGTTAGACAGCGTTAGACAGCGTTAAGCAGCGTTAGACATGTTAAGCAGCGTTAGACAGCGTTAAGCAGCGTTAGGCAGCGTTAGACATGTTAAGCAGCGTTAGACAGCGTTAGACAGCGTTAAGCAGCGTTAGGCAGCGTTAGGCAGCGTTAAGCAGCGTTAGGCAGCGTTAGACATGTTAAGCAGCGTTAGACAGCGTTAGACATGTTAAGCAGCGTTAGGCAGCGTTAGACATGTTAAGCAGCGTTAGACATGTTAAGCAGCGTTAGACAGCGTTAGACAGCGTTAAGCAGCGTTAGACATGTTAAGCAGCGTTAGGCAGCGTTAGACATGTTAAGCAGCGTTAGACAGCGTTAGACAGCGTTAAGCAGCGTTAGGCAGCGTTGACAGCGTTAAGCAGCGTTAGGCAGCGTTAGACATGTTAAGCAGCGTTAGACAGCGTTAGACATGTTAAGCAGCGTTAGGCAGCGTTAGACATGTTAAAGCAGCGTTAGACATGTTAAGCAGCGTTAGACAGCGTTAGACAGCGTTAAGCAGCGTTAGACATGTTAATCAGCGTTAGGCAGCGTTAGACATGTTAAGCAGCGTTAGACAGCGTTAGACAGCGTTAAGCAGTGTTAGGCAGCGTTAGACAGCGTTAAGCAGCGTTAGGCAGCGTTAGACATGTTAAGCAGCGTTAGACAGCGTTAGACATGTTAAGCAGCGTTAGACATGTTAAGCAGCGTTAGGCAGCGTTAATCAGCGTTAGACAGCGTTAGACATGTTAAGCAGCGTTAGACAGCGTTAGACATGTTAAGCAGCGTTAGACAGCGTTAGACAGCGTTAAGCAGCGTTAGACATGTTAAGTAGCGTTAGACAGCGTTAGACAGCGTTAAGCAGCGTTAGACATGTTAAGCAGCGTTAGACAGCGTTAAGCAGCGTTAGGCAGCGTTAGACATGTTAAGCAGCGTTAGACATGTTAAGCAGCGTTAAGCAGCGTTAGACATGTTAAGCAGCGTTAGACACGTTAATCAGCGTTAGACAGCGTTAGACATGTTAAGCAGCGTTAGACAGCGTTAGACATGTTAAGCAGCGTTAGGCATGTTAAGCAGCGTTAGCCATGTTAAGCAGCGTTAGAGAGCGTTAGACATGTTAAGCAGCGTTAGGCATGTTAAGCAGCGTTAGGCATGTTAAGCAGCGTTAGTCAGAGTTAGACATGTTAGGCAGCGTTAGACAGCGTTAAGCAGCGTTAGACAGCGTTAGACAGCGTTAAGCAGCGTTAGACATGTTAAGCAGCGTTAGCCATGTTAAGCAGCGTTAGAGAGCGTTAGACATGTTAAGCAGCGTTAGGCATGTTAAGCAGCGTTAGGCATGTTAAGCAGCGTTAGACAGCGTTAGACATGTTAAGCAGCGTTAGACAGCGTTAAGCAGCGTTAGACAGCGTTAGACAGCGTTAAGCAGCGTTAGACATGTTAAGCAGCGTTAGACATGTTAAGCAGCGTTAGACAGCGTTAGACATGTTAAGCAGCGTTAGACAGCGTTAAGCAGCGTTAGGCAGCGTTAGACATGTTAAGCAGCGTTAGACATGTTAAGCAGCGTTAATCAGCGTTAGACAGCGTTAGACATGTTAAGCAGCGTTAGACAGCGTTAGACATGTTAAGCAGCGTTAGACAGCGTTAGACAGCTTTAAGCAGCGTTAGACATGTTAAGCAGCGTTAGACAGCGTTAAGCAGCGTTAGACAGCGTTAGACAGCGTTAAGCAGCGTTAGACATGTTAAGCAGCGTTAGACAGCGTTAGACATGTTAAGCAGCGTTAGACAGCGTTAAGCAGCGTTAGGCAGCGTTAGACATGTTAAGCAGCGTTAGGCAGCGTTAGGCAGCGTTAAGCAGCGTTAGGCAGCGTTAGACATGTTAAGCAGCGTTAGACATGTTAAGCAGCGTTAGACAGCGTTAGACAGCGTTAAGCAGCGTTAGACATGTTAAGCAGCGTTAGGCAGCGTTAGACATGTTAAGCAGCGTTAGACAGCGTTAGACAGCGTTAAGCAGCGTTAGGCAGCGTTAGACAGCGTTAAGCAGCGTTAGGCAGCGTTAGACATGTTAAGCAGCGTTAGACAGCGTTAGACATGTTAAGCAGCGTTAGGCAGCGTTAGACATGTTAAGCAGCGTTAGACATGTTAAGCAGCGTTAGACAGCGTTAGACAGCGTTAAGCAGCGTTAGACATGTTAATCAGCGTTAGGCAGCGTTAGACATGTTAAGCAGCGTTAGACAGCGTTAGACAGCGTTAAGCAGTGTTAGGCAGCGTTAGACAGCGTTAAGCAGCGTTAGGCAGCGTTAGACATGTTAAGCAGCGTTAGACAGCGTTAGACATGTTAAGCAGCGTTAGACATGTTAAGCAGCGTTAGGCAGCGTTAATCAGCGTTAGACAGCGTTAGACATGTTAAGCAGCGTTAGACAGCGTTAGACATGTTAAGCAGCGTTAGACAGCGTTAGACAGCGTTAAGCAGCGTTAGACATGTTAAGTAGCGTTAGACAGCGTTAGACAGCGTTAAGCAGCGTTAGACATGTTAAGCAGCGTTAGACAGCGTTAAGCAGCGTTAGGCAGCGTTAGACATGTTAAGCAGCGTTAGACATGTTAAGCAGCGTTAAGCAGCGTTAGACATGTTAAGCAGCGTTAGACAGCGTTAAGCAGCGTTAGACATGTTAAGCAGCGTTAGACAGCGTTAGACATGTTAAGCAGCGTTAGACAGCGTTAAGCAGCGTTAGGCAGCGTTAGACATGTTAAGCAGCGTTAGACATGGTAAGCAGCGTTAATCAGCGTTAGACAGCGTTAGACATGTTAAGCAGCGTTAGACAGCGTTAGACATGTTAAGCAGCGTTAGACAGCGTTAGACAGCTTTAAGCAGCGTTAGACATGTTAAGCAGCGTTAGACAGCGTTAAGCAGCGTTAGACAGCGTTAGACAGCGTTAAGCAGCGTTAGACATGTTAAGCAGCGTTAGACAGCGTTAAGCAGCGTTAGGCAGCGTTAGACATGTTAAGCAGCGTTAGACAGCGTTAGACAGCGTTAAGCAGCGTTAGGCAGCGTTAGGCAGCGTTAAGCAGCGTTAGGCAGCGTTAGACATGTTAAGCAGCGTTAGACAGCGTTAGACATGTTAAGCAGCGTTAGGCAGCGTTAGACATGTTAAGCAGCGTTAGACATGTTAAGCAGCGTTAGACAGCGTTAGACAGCGTTAAGCAGCGTTAGACATGTTAAGCAGCGTTAGGCAGCGTTAGACATGTTAAGCAGCGTTAGACAGCGTTAGACAGCGTTAAGCAGCGTTAGGCAGCGTTAGACAGCGTTAAGCAGCGTTAGGCAGCGTTAGACATGTTAAGCAGCGTTAGACAGCGTTAGACATGTTAAGCAGCGTTAGGCAGCGTTAGACATGTTAAGCAGCGTTAGACATGTTAAGCAGCGTTAGACAGCGTTAGACAGCGTTAAGCAGCGTTAGACATGTTAATCAGCGTTAGGCAGCGTTAGACATGTTAAGCAGCGTTAGACAGCGTTAGACAGCGTTAAGCAGTGTTAGGCAGCGTTAGACAGCGTTAAGCAGCGTTAGGCAGCGTTAGACATGTTAAGCAGCGTTAGACAGCGTTAGACATGTTAAGCAGCGTTAGACATGTTAAGCAGCGTTAGGCAGCGTTAATCAGCGTTAGACAGCGTTAGACATGTTAAGCAGCGTTAGACAGCGTTAGACATGTTAAGCAGCGTTAGACAGCGTTAGACAGCGTTAAGCAGCGTTAGACATGTTAAGTAGCGTTAGACAGCGTTAGACAGCGTTAAGCAGCGTTAGACATGTTAAGCAGCGTTAGACAGCGTTAAGCAGCGTTAGGCAGCGTTAGACATGTTAAGCAGCGTTAGACATGTTAAGCAGCGTTAAGCAGCGTTAGACATGTTAAGCAGCGTTAGACACGTTAATCAGCGTTAGACAGCGTTAGACATGTTAAGCAGCGTTAGACAGCGTTAGACATGTTAAGCAGCGTTAGACATGTTAAGCAGCGTTAGGCAGCGTTAATCAGCGTTAGACAGCGTTAGACATGTTAAGCAGCGTTAGACAGCGTTAGACATGTTAAGCAGCGTTAGACAGCGTTAAGCAGCGTTAGACATGTTAGGCAGCGTTAGACATGTTAAGCAGCGTTAGACAGTGTTAGACATGTTAAGCAGCGTTAGTCAGAGTTAGACATGTTAGGCAGCGATAGACATGTTAGGCAGCATTAGACATGTTAAGCAGCGTTAGGCAGCGTTAGACATGTTAGGCAGCGTTAGCCATGTTAAGCAGCGTTAGAGAGCGTTAGACATGTTAAGCAGCGTTAGGCATGTTAAGCAGCGTTAGGCATGTTAAGCAGCGTTAGACAGCGTTAGACATGTTAAGCAGCGTTAGACAGCGTTAAGCAGCGTTAGACAGCGTTAGACAGCGTTAAGCAGCGTTAGACATGTTAAGCAGCGTTAGACAGCGTTAAGCAGCGTTAGACATGTTAAGCAGCGTTAGACAGCGTTAGACATGTTAAGCAGCGTTAGACAGCGTTAAGCAGCGTTAGGCAGCGTTAGACATGTTAAGCAGCGTTAGACATGTTAAGCAGCGTTAATCAGCGTTAGACAGCGTTAGACATGTTAAGCAGCGTTAGACAGCGTTAGACATGTTAAGCAGCGTTAGACAGCGTTAGACAGCTTTAAGCAGCGTTAGACATGTTAAGCAGCGTTAGACAGCGTTAAGCAGCGTTAGACAGCGTTAGACAGCGTTAAGCAGCGTTAGACATGTTAAGCAGCGTTAGACAGCGTTAGACATGTTAAGCAGCGTTAGACAGCGTTAAGCAGCGTTAGGCAGCGTTAGACATGTTAAGCAGCGTTAGGCAGCGTTAGGCAGCGTTAAGCAGCGTTAGGCAGCGTTAGACATGTTAAGCAGCGTTAGACATGTTAAGCAGCGTTAGACAGCGTTAGACAGCGTTAAGCAGCGTTAGACATGTTAAGCAGCGTTAGGCAGCGTTAGACATGTTAAGCAGCGTTAGACAGCGTTAGACAGCGTTAAGCAGCGTTAGGCAGCGTTAGACAGCGTTAAGCAGCGTTAGGCAGCGTTAGACATGTTAAGCAGCGTTAGACAGCGTTAGACATGTTAAGCAGCGTTAGGCAGCGTTAGACATGTTAAGCAGCGTTAGACATGTTAAGCAGCGTTAGACAGCGTTAGACAGCGTTAAGCAGCGTTAGACATGTTAATCAGCGTTAGGCAGCGTTAGACATGTTAAGCAGCGTTAGACAGCGTTAGACAGCGTTAAGCAGTGTTAGGCAGCGTTAGACAGCGTTAAGCAGCGTTAGGCAGCGTTAGACATGTTAAGCAGCGTTAGACAGCGTTAGACATGTTAAGCAGCGTTAGACATGTTAAGCAGCGTTAGGCAGCGTTAATCAGCGTTAGACAGCGTTAGACATGTTAAGCAGCGTTAGACAGCGTTAGACATGTTAAGCAGCGTTAGACAGCGTTAGACAGCGTTAAGCAGCGTTAGACATGTTAAGTAGCGTTAGACAGCGTTAGACAGCGTTAAGCAGCGTTAGACATGTTAAGCAGCGTTAGACAGCGTTAAGCAGCGTTAGGCAGCGTTAGACATGTTAAGCAGCGTTAGACATGTTAAGCAGCGTTAAGCAGCGTTAGACATGTTAAGCAGCGTTAGACACGTTAATCAGCGTTAGACAGCGTTAGACATGTTAAGCAGCGTTAGACATGTTAAGCAGCGTTAGACATGTTAAGCAGCGTTAGGCAGCGTTAATCAGCGTTAGACAGCGTTAGACATGTTAAGCAGCGTTAGACAGCGTTAGACATGTTAAGCAGCGTTAGACAGCGTTAGACAGCGTTAAGCAGCGTTAGACATGTTAGGCAGCGTTAGACATGTTAAGCAGCGTTAGACATGTTAAGCAGCGTTAGACAGCGTTAAGCAGCGTTAGGCAGCGTTAGACATGTTAAGCAGCGTTAGACAGCGTTAGACATGTTAAGCAGCGTTAGACAGCGTTAGACATGTTAAGCAGCGTTAGACATGTTAAGCAGCGTTAGACAGCGTTAGACATGTTAAGCAGCGTTAGACATGTTAAGCAGCGTTAGACATGTTAAGCAGCGTTAGACATGTTAAGCAGCGTTAGACAGCGTTAGACAGCGTTAGGCAGCGTTAGACATGTTAAGCAGCGTTAGACAGCGTTAGACAGCGTTAAGCAGCGTTAGGCAGCGTTAGACAGCGTTAAGCAGCGTTAGGCAGCGTTAGACATGTTAAGCAGCGTTAGACAGCGTTAGACATGTTAAGCAGCGTTAGACATGTTAAGCAGCGTTAGGCAGCGTTAATCAGCGTTAGACAGCGTTAGACATGTTAAGCAGCGTTAGACAGCGTTAGACATGTTAAGCAGCGTTAGACAGCGTTAGACAGCTTTAAGCAGCGTTAGACATGTTAAGCAGCGTTAGACAGCGTTAAGCAGCGTTAGACAGCGTTAGACAGCGTTAAGCAGCGTTAGACATGTTAAGCAGCGTTAGACAGCGTTAGACAGCGTTAAGCAGCGTTAGACATGTTAAGCAGCGTTAGGCAGCGTTAGACATGTTAAGCAGTGTTAGACAGCGTTAAACAGCGTTAAGCCGCTTTAGGCAGCGTTAGACAGCGTTAAGCAGCGTTAGGCAGCGTTAGACATGTTAAGCAGCGTTAGACAGCGTTAGACATGTTAAGCAGCGTTAGACAGCGTTAGACATGTTAAGCAGCGTTAGACATGTTAAGCAGCGTTAGACAGCGTTAGACATGTTAAGCAGCGTTAGACATGTTAAGCAGCGTTAGACATGTTAAGCAGCGTTAGACATGTTAAGCAGCGTTAGACAGCGTTAGACAGCGTTAGGCAGCGTTAGACATGTTAAGCAGCGTTAGACAGCGTTAGACAGCGTTAAGCAGCGTTAGGCAGCGTTAGACAGCGTTAAGCAGCGTTAGGCAGCGTTAGACATGTTAAGCAGCGTTAGACAGCGTTAGACATGTTAAGCAGCGTTAGACATGTTAAGCAGCGTTAGGCAGCGTTAATCAGCGTTAGACAGCGTTAGACATGTTAAGCAGCGTTAGACAGCGTTAGACATGTTAAGCAGCGTTAGACAGCGTTAGACAGCTTTAAGCAGCGTTAGACATGTTAAGCAGCGTTAGACAGCGTTAAGCAGCGTTAGACAGCGTTAGACAGCGTTAAGCAGCGTTAGACATGTTAAGCAGCGTTAGACAGCGTTAGACAGCGTTAAGCAGCGTTAGGCAGCGTTAGACATGTTAAGCAGTGTTAGACAGCGTTAAACAGCGTTAAGCCGCTTTAGGCAGCGTTAGACAGCGTTAAGCAGCGTTAGGCAGCGTTAGACATGTTAAGCAGCGTTAGACAGCGTTAGACATGTTAAGCAGCGTTAGGCAGCGTTAGACATGTTAAGCAGCGTTAGACATGTTAAGCAGCGTTAGACAGCGTTAGACAGCGTTAAGCAGCGTTAGACATGTTAGACATGTTAAGCAGCGTTAGACAGCGTTAGACAGCGTTAAGCAGCGTTAGGCAGCGTTAGACAGCGTTAAGCAGCGTTAGGCAGCGTTAGACATGTTAAGCAGCGTTAGACAGCATTAGACATGTTAAGCAGCGTTAGGCAGCGTTAGACATGTTAAGCAGCGTTAGACATGTTAAGCAGCGTTAGAAAGCGTTAGACATGTTAAGCAGCGTTAGGCAGCGTTAGACATGTTAAGCAGCGTTAGGCAGCGTTAGACATGTTAAGCAGCGTTAGGCAGCGTTAGACATGTTAAGCAGCGTTAGACATGTTAAGCAGCGTTAGACATGTTAAGCAGCGTTAGACATGTTAAGCAGCGTTAGACAGCGTTAAGCAGCGTTAGACATGTTAAGCAGCGTTAGGCAGCGTTAGACATGTTAAGCAGCGTTAGACAGCGTTAGACAGCGTTAAGCAGCGTTAGGCAGCGTTAGACAGCGTTAAGCAGCGTTAGGCAGCGTTAGACATGTTAAGCAGCGTTAGACAGCGTTAGACATGTTAAGCAGCGTTAGGCAGCGTTAGACATGTTAAGCAGCGTTAGACATGTTAAGCAGCGTTAGACAGCGTTAGACAGCGTTAAGCAGCGTTAGACATGTTAATCAGCGTTAGGCAGCGTTAGACATGTTAAGCAGCGTTAGACAGCGTTAGACAGCGTTAAGCAGTGTTAGGCAGCGTTAGACAGCGTTAAGCAGCGTTAGGCAGCGTTAGACATGTTAAGCAGCGTTAGACAGCGTTAGACATGTTAAGCAGCGTTAGACATGTTAAGCAGCGTTAGGCAGCGTTAATCAGCGTTAGACAGCGTTAGACATGTTAAGCAGCGTTAGACAGCGTTAGACATGTTAAGCAGCGTTAGACAGCGTTAGACAGCGTTAAGCAGCGTTAGACATGTTAAGTAGCGTTAGACAGCGTTAGACAGCGTTAAGCAGCGTTAGACATGTTAAGCAGCGTTAGACAGCGTTAAGCAGCGTTAGGCAGCGTTAGACATGTTAAGCAGCGTTAGACATGTTAAGCAGCGTTAAGCAGCGTTAGACATGTTAAGCAGCGTTAGACACGTTAATCAGCGTTAGACAGCGTTAGACATGTTAAGCAGCGTTAGACAGCGTTAGACATGTTAAGCAGCGTTAGACATGTTAAGCAGCGTTAGGCAGCGTTAATCAGCGTTAGACAGCGTTAGACATGTTAAGCAGCGTTAGACAGCGTTAGACATGTTAAGCAGCGTTAGACAGCGTTAGACAGCGTTAAGCAGCGTTAGACATGTTAGGCAGCGTTAGACATGTTAAGCAGCGTTAGACATGTTAAGCAGCGTTAGACAGCGTTAAGCAGCGTTAGGCAGCGTTAGACATGTTAAGCAGCGTTAGACAGCGTTAGACATGTTAAGCAGCGTTAGACAGCGTTAGACATGTTAAGCAGCGTTAGACATGTTAAGCAGCGTTAGACAGCGTTAGACATGTTAAGCAGCGTTAGACAGCGTTAGACATGTTAAGCAGCGTTAGACATGTTAAGCAGCGTTAGACATGTTAAGCAGCGTTAGACATGTTAAGCAGCGTTAGACAGCGTTAGACAGCGTTAGGCAGCGTTAGACATGTTAAGCAGCGTTAGACAGCGTTAGACAGCGTTAAGCAGCGTTAGGCAGCGTTAGACAGCGTTAAGCAGCGTTAGGCAGCGTTAGACATGTTAAGCAGCGTTAGACAGCGTTAGACATGTTAAGCAGCGTTAGACATGTTAAGCAGCGTTAGGCAGCGTTAATCAGCGTTAGACAGCGTTAGACATGTTAAGCAGCGTTAGACAGCGTTAGACATGTTAAGCAGCGTTAGACAGCGTTAGACAGCTTTAAGCAGCATTAGACATGTTAAGCAGCGTTAGACAGCGTTAGACAGCGTTAAGCAGCGTTAGACATGTTAATCAGCGTTAGGCAGCGTTAGACATGTTAAGCAGCGTTAGACAGCGTTAGACAGCGTTAAGCAGTGTTAGGCAGCGTTAGACAGCGTTAAGCAGCGTTAGGCAGCGTTAGACATGTTAAGCAGCGTTAGACAGCGTTAGACATGTTAAGCAGCGTTAGACATGTTAAGCAGCGTTAGGCAGCGTTAATCAGCGTTAGACAGCGTTAGACATGTTAAGCAGCGTTAGACAGCGTTAGACATGTTAAGCAGCGTTAGACAGCGTTAGACAGCGTTAAGCAGCGTTAGACATGTTAAGTAGCGTTAGACAGCGTTAGACAGCGTTAAGCAGCGTTAGACATGTTAAGCAGCGTTAGACAGCGTTAAGCAGCGTTAGGCAGCGTTAGACATGTTAAGCAGCGTTAGACATGTTAAGCAGCGTTAAGCAGCGTTAGACATGTTAAGCAGCGTTAGACACGTTAATCAGCGTTAGACAGCGTTAGACATGTTAAGCAGCGTTAGACAGCGTTAGACATGTTAAGCAGCGTTAGACATGTTAAGCAGCGTTAGGCAGCGTTAATCAGCGTTAGACAGCGTTAGACATGTTAAGCAGCGTTAGACAGCGTTAGACATGTTAAGCAGCGTTAGACAGCGTTAGACAGCGTTAAGCAGCGTTAGACATGTTAGGCAGCGTTAGACATGTTAAGCAGCGTTAGACATGTTAAGCAGCGTTAGACAGCGTTAAGCAGCGTTAGGCAGCGTTAGACATGTTAAGCAGCGTTAGACAGCGTTAGACATGTTAAGCAGCGTTAGACAGCGTTAGACATGTTAAGCAGCGTTAGACATGTTAAGCAGCGTTAGACAGCGTTAGACATGTTAAGCAGCGTTAGACATGTTAAGCAGCGTTAGACATGTTAAGCAGCGTTAGACATGTTAAGCAGCGTTAGACAGCGTTAGACAGCGTTAGGCAGCGTTAGACATGTTAAGCAGCGTTAGACAGCGTTAGACAGCGTTAAGCAGCGTTAGGCAGCGTTAGACAGCGTTAAGCAGCGTTAGGCAGCGTTAGACATGTTAAGCAGCGTTAGACAGCGTTAGACATGTTAAGCAGCGTTAGACATGTTAAGCAGCGTTAGGCAGCGTTAATCAGCGTTAGACAGCGTTAGACATGTTAAGCAGCGTTAGACAGCGTTAGACATGTTAAGCAGCGTTAGACAGCGTTAGACAGCTTTAAGCAGCGTTAGACATGTTAAGCAGCGTTAGACAGCGTTAAGCAGCGTTAGACAGCGTTAGACAGCGTTAAGCAGCGTTAGACATGTTAAGCAGCGTTAGACAGCGTTAGACAGCGTTAAGCAGCGTTAGACATGTTAAGCAGCGTTAGGCAGCGTTAGACATGTTAAGCAGTGTTAGACAGCGTTAAACAGCGTTAAGCCGCTTTAGGCAGCGTTAGACAGCGTTAAGCAGCGTTAGGCAGCGTTAGACATGTTAAGCAGCGTTAGACAGCGTTAGACATGTTAAGCAGCGTTAGGCAGCGTTAGACATGTTAAGCAGCGTTAGACATGTTAAGCAGCGTTAGACAGCGTTAGACAGCGTTAAGCAGCGTTAGACATGTTAGACATGTTAAGCAGCGTTAGACAGCGTTAGACAGCGTTAAGCAGCGTTAGGCAGCGTTAGACATGTTAAGCAGCGTTAGGCAGCGTTAGACATGTTAAGCAGCGTTAGACATGTTAAGCAGCGTTAGAAAGCGTTAGACATGTTAAGCAGCGTTAGGCAGCGTTAGACATGTTAAGCAGCGTTAGGCAGCGTTAGACATGTTAAGCAGCGTTAGGCAGCGTTAGACATGTTAAGCAGCGTTAGACATGTTAAGCAGCGTTAGACATGTTAAGCAGCGTTAGACATGTTAAGCAGCGTTAGACAGCGTTAAGCAGCGTTAGACATGTTAAGCAGCGTTAGGCAGCGTTAGACATGTTAAGCAGCGTTAGACATGTTAAGCAGCGTTAGAAAGCGTTAGACATGTTAAGCAGCGTTAGGCAGCGTTAGACATGTTAAGCAGCGTTAGGCAGCGTTAGACATGTTAAGCAGCGTTAGGCAGCGTTAGACATGTTAAGCAGCGTTAGACATGTTAAGCAGCGTTAGACATGTTAAGCAGCGTTAGACATGTTAAGCAGCGTTAGACAGCGTTAAGCAGCGTTAGACATGTTAAGCAGCGTTAGGCAGCGTTAGACATGTTAAGCAGCGTTAGACAGCGTTAGACAGCGTTAAGCAGCGTTAGGCAGCGTTAGACAGCGTTAAGCAGCGTTAGGCAGCGTTAGACATGTTAAGCAGCGTTAGACAGCGTTAGACATGTTAAGCAGCGTTAGGCAGCGTTAGACATGTTAAGCAGCGTTAGACATGTTAAGCAGCGTTAGACAGCGTTAGACAGCGTTAAGCAGCGTTAGACATGTTAATCAGCGTTAGGCAGCGTTAGACATGTTAAGCAGCGTTAGACAGCGTTAGACAGCGTTAAGCAGTGTTAGGCAGCGTTAGACAGCGTTAAGCAGCGTTAGGCAGCGTTAGACATGTTAAGCAGCGTTAGACAGCGTTAGACATGTTAAGCAGCGTTAGACATGTTAAGCAGCGTTAGGCAGCGTTAATCAGCGTTAGACAGCGTTAGACATGTTAAGCAGCGTTAGACAGCGTTAGACAGCGTTAAGCAGCGTTAGACATGTTAAGTAGCGTTAGACAGCGTTAGACAGCGTTAAGCAGCGTTAGACATGTTAAGCAGCGTTAGACAGCGTTAAGCAGCGTTAGGCAGCGTTAGACATGTTAAGCAGCGTTAGACATGTTAAGCAGCGTTAAGCAGCGTTAGACATGTTAAGCAGCGTTAGACACGTTAATCAGCGTTAGACAGCGTTAGACATGTTAAGCAGCGTTAGACAGCGTTAGACATGTTAAGCAGCGTTAGACATGTTAAGCAGCGTTAGGCAGCGTTAATCAGCGTTAGACAGCGTTAGACATGTTAAGCAGCGTTAGACAGCGTTAGACATGTTAAGCAGCGTTAGACAGCGTTAGACAGCGTTAAGCAGCGTTAGACATGTTAGGCAGCGTTAGACATGTTAAGCAGCGTTAGACATGTTAAGCAGCGTTAGACAGCGTTAAGCAGCGTTAGGCAGCGTTAGACATGTTAAGCAGCGTTAGACAGCGTTAGACATGTTAAGCAGCGTTAGACAGCGTTAGACATGTTAAGCAGCGTTAGACATGTTAAGCAGCGTTAGACAGCGTTAGACATGTTAAGCAGCGTTAGACAGCGTTAGACATGTTAAGCAGCGTTAGACATGTTAAGCAGCGTTAGACATGTTAAGCAGCGTTAGACATGTTAAGCAGCGTTAGACAGCGTTAGACAGCGTTAGGCAGCGTTAGACATGTTAAGCAGCGTTAGACAGCGTTAGACAGCGTTAAGCAGCGTTAGGCAGCGTTAGACAGCGTTAAGCAGCGTTAGGCAGCGTTAGACATGTTAAGCAGCGTTAGACAGCGTTAGACATGTTAAGCAGCGTTAGACATGTTAAGCAGCGTTAGGCAGCGTTAATCAGCGTTAGACAGCGTTAGACATGTTAAGCAGCGTTAGACAGCGTTAGACATGTTAAGCAGCGTTAGACAGCGTTAGACAGCTTTAAGCAGCATTAGACATGTTAAGCAGCGTTAGACAGCGTTAGACAGCGTTAAGCAGCGTTAGACATGTTAATCAGCGTTAGGCAGCGTTAGACATGTTAAGCAGCGTTAGACAGCGTTAGACAGCGTTAAGCAGTGTTAGGCAGCGTTAGACAGCGTTAAGCAGCGTTAGGCAGCGTTAGACATGTTAAGCAGCGTTAGACAGCGTTAGACATGTTAAGCAGCGTTAGACATGTTAAGCAGCGTTAGGCAGCGTTAATCAGCGTTAGACAGCGTTAGACATGTTAAGCAGCGTTAGACAGCGTTAGACATGTTAAGCAGCGTTAGACAGCGTTAGACAGCGTTAAGCAGCGTTAGACATGTTAAGTAGCGTTAGACAGCGTTAGACAGCGTTAAGCAGCGTTAGACATGTTAAGCAGCGTTAGACAGCGTTAAGCAGCGTTAGGCAGCGTTAGACATGTTAAGCAGCGTTAGACATGTTAAGCAGCGTTAAGCAGCGTTAGACATGTTAAGCAGCGTTAGACACGTTAATCAGCGTTAGACAGCGTTAGACATGTTAAGCAGCGTTAGACAGCGTTAGACATGTTAAGCAGCGTTAGACATGTTAAGCAGCGTTAGGCAGCGTTAATCAGCGTTAGACAGCGTTAGACATGTTAAGCAGCGTTAGACAGCGTTAGACATGTTAAGCAGCGTTAGACAGCGTTAGACAGCGTTAAGCAGCGTTAGACATGTTAGGCAGCGTTAGACATGTTAAGCAGCGTTAGACATGTTAAGCAGCGTTAGACAGCGTTAAGCAGCGTTAGGCAGCGTTAGACATGTTAAGCAGCGTTAGACAGCGTTAGACATGTTAAGCAGCGTTAGACAGCGTTAGACATGTTAAGCAGCGTTAGACATGTTAAGCAGCGTTAGACAGCGTTAGACATGTTAAGCAGCGTTAGACATGTTAAGCAGCGTTAGACATGTTAAGCAGCGTTAGACATGTTAAGCAGCGTTAGACAGCGTTAGACAGCGTTAGGCAGCGTTAGACATGTTAAGCAGCGTTAGACAGCGTTAGACAGCGTTAAGCAGCGTTAGGCAGCGTTAGACAGCGTTAAGCAGCGTTAGGCAGCGTTAGACATGTTAAGCAGCGTTAGACAGCGTTAGACATGTTAAGCAGCGTTAGACATGTTAAGCAGCGTTAGGCAGCGTTAATCAGCGTTAGACAGCGTTAGACATGTTAAGCAGCGTTAGACAGCGTTAGACATGTTAAGCAGCGTTAGACAGCGTTAGACAGCTTTAAGCAGCGTTAGACATGTTAAGCAGCGTTAGACAGCGTTAAGCAGCGTTAGACATGTTAAGCAGCGTTAGACAGCGTTAGACAGCGTTAAGCAGCGTTAGACATGTTAAGCAGCGTTAGGCAGCGTTAGACATGTTAAGCAGTGTTAGACAGCGTTAAACAGCGTTAAGCCGCTTTAGGCAGCGTTAGACAGCGTTAAGCAGCGTTAGGCAGCGTTAGACATGTTAAGCAGCGTTAGACAGCGTTAGACATGTTAAGCAGCGTTAGGCAGCGTTAGACATGTTAAGC
The DNA here is from genome assembly GCF_034236695.1 of Oncorhynchus nerka. Classification (NCBI taxonomy): domain Eukaryota; kingdom Metazoa; phylum Chordata; class Actinopteri; order Salmoniformes; family Salmonidae; genus Oncorhynchus; species Oncorhynchus nerka. Next base: position 11,904,294 of record NC_088422.1, on the reverse strand, counting down.
AGCGTTAGACATGTTAAGCAGCGTTAGACAGCGTTAGACAGCGTTAAGCAGCGTTAGACATGTTAGACATGTTAAGCAGCGTTAGACAGCGTTAGACAGCGTTAAGCAGCGTTAGGCAGCGTTAGACAGCGTTAAGCAGCGTTAGGCAGCGTTAGACATGTTAAGCAGCGTTAGACAGCATTAGACATGTTAAGCAGCGTTAGGCAGCGTTAGACATGTTAAGCAGCGTTAGACATGTTAAGCAGCGTTAGAAAGCGTTAGACATGTTAAGCAGCGTTAGGCGCGTTAGACATGTTAAGCAGCGTTAGGCAGCGTTAGACATGTTAAGCAGCGTTAGGCAGCGTTAGACATGTTAAGCAGCGTTAGACATGTTAAGCAGCGTTAGACATGTTAAGCAGCGTTAGGCAGCGTTAGACATGTTAAGCAGCGTTAGGCAGCGTTAGACATGTTAAGCAGCGTTAGACATGTTAAGCAGCGTTAGACATGTTAAGCAGCGTTAGGCAGCGTTAGACATGTTAAGCAGCGTTAGGCAGCGTTAGACATGTTAAGCAGCGTTAGGCAGCGTTAGACATGTTAAGCAGCGTTAGACATGTTAAGCAGCGTTAGACATGTTAAGCAGCGTTAGACATGTTAAGCAGCGTTAGACAGCGTTAAGCAGCGTTAGACATGTTAAGCAGCGTTAGGCAGCGTTAGACATGTTAAGCAGCGTTAGACAGCGTTAGACAGCGTTAAGCAGCGTTAGGCAGCGTTAGACAGCGTTAAGCAGCGTTAGGCAGCGTTAGACATGTTAAGCAGCGTTAGACAGCGTTAGACATGTTAAGCAGCGTTAGGCAGCGTTAGACATGTTAAGCAGCGTTAGACATGTTAAGCAGCGTTAGACAGCGTTAGACAGCGTTAAGCAGCGTTAGACATGTTAATCAGCGTTAGGCAGCGTTAGACATGTTAAGCAGCGTTAGACAGCGTTAGACAGCGTTAAGCAGTGTTAGGCAGCGTTAGACAGCGTTAAGCAGCGTTAGGCAGCGTTAGACATGTTAAGCAGCGTTAGACAGCGTTAGACATGTTAAGCAGCGTTAGACATGTTAAGCAGCGTTAGGCAGCGTTAATCAGCGTTAGACAGCGTTAGACATGTTAAGCAGCGTTAGACAGCGTTAGACATGTTAAGCAGCGTTAGACAGCGTTAGACAGCGTTAAGCAGCGTTAGACATGTTAAGTAGCGTTAGACAGCGTTAGACAGCGTTAAGCAGCGTTAGACATGTTAAGCAGCGTTAGACAGCGTTAAGCAGCGTTAGGCAGCGTTAGACATGTTAAGCAGCGTTAGACATGTTAAGCAGCGTTAAGCAGCGTTAGACATGTTAAGCAGCGTTAGACACGTTAATCAGCGTTAGACAGCGTTAGACATGTTAAGCAGCGTTAGACAGCGTTAGACATGTTAAGCAGCGTTAGACATGTTAAGCAGCGTTAGGCAGCGTTAATCAGCGTTAGACAGCGTTAGACATGTTAAGCAGCGTTAGACAGCGTTAGACATGTTAAGCAGCGTTAGACAGCGTTAGACAGCGTTAAGCAGCGTTAGACATGTTAGGCAGCGTTAGACATGTTAAGCAGCGTTAGACATGTTAAGCAGCGTTAGACAGCGTTAAGCAGCGTTAGGCAGCGTTAGACATGTTAAGCAGCGTTAGACATGTTAAGCAGCGTTAGACAGCGTTAGACATGTTAAGCAGCGTTAGACATGTTAAGCAGCGTTAGACATGTTAAGCAGCGTTAGACATGTTAAGCAGCGTTAGACATGTTAAGCAGCGTTAGACAGCGTTAGACAGCGTTAGGCAGCGTTAGACATGTTAAGCAGCGTTAGACAGCGTTAGACAGCGTTAAGCAGCGTTAGGCAGCGTTAGACAGCGTTAAGCAGCGTTAGGCAGCGTTAGACATGTTAAGCAGCGTTAGACAGCGTTAGACATGTTAAGCAGCGTTAGACATGTTAAGCAGCGTTAGGCAGCGTTAATCAGCGTTAGACAGCGTTAGACATGTTAAGCAGCGTTAGACAGCGTTAGACATGTTAAGCAGCGTTAGACAGCGTTAGACAGCTTTAAGCAGCGTTAGACATGTTAAGCAGCGTTAGACAGCGTTAAGCAGCGTTAGACAGCGTTAGACAGCGTTAAGCAGCGTTAGACATGTTAAGCAGCGTTAGACAGCGTTAGACAGCGTTAAGCAGCGTTAGACATGTTAAGCAGCGTTAGGCAGCGTTAGACATGTTAAGCAGCGTTAGACATGTTAAGCAGCGTTAGACATGTTAAGCAGCGTTAGACATGTTAAGCAGCGTTAGACAGCGTTAGACAGCGTTAGGCAGCGTTAGACATGTTAAGCAGCGTTAGACAGCGTTAGACAGCGTTAAGCAGCGTTAGGCAGCGTTAGACAGCGTTAAGCAGCGTTAGGCAGCGTTAGACATGTTAAGCAGCGTTAGACAGCGTTAGACATGTTAAGCAGCGTTAGACATGTTAAGCAGCGTTAGGCAGCGTTAATCAGCGTTAGACAGCGTTAGACATGTTAAGCAGCGTTAGACAGCGTTAGACATGTTAAGCAGCGTTAGACAGCGTTAGACAGCTTTAAGCAGCGTTAGACATGTTAAGCAGCGTTAGACAGCGTTAAGCAGCGTTAGACAGCGTTAGACAGCGTTAAGCAGCGTTAGACATGTTAAGCAGCGTTAGACAGCGTTAGACAGCGTTAAGCAGCGTTAGACATGTTAAGCAGCGTTAGGCAGCGTTAGACATGTTAAGCAGTGTTAGACAGCGTTAGACAGCGTTAAGCCGCTTTAGGCAGCGTTAGACAGCGTTAAGCAGCGTTAGGCAGCGTTAGACATGTTAAGCAGCGTTAGACAGCGTTAGACATGTTAAGCAGCGTTAGGCAGCGTTAGACATGTTAAGCAGCGTTAGACATGTTAAGCAGCGTTAGACAGCGTTAGACAGCGTTAAGCAGCGTTAGACATGTTAAGCAGCGTTAGGCAGTGTTAGACATGTTAAGCAGCGTTAGACAGCGTTAGACAGCGTTAAGCAGCGTTAGGCAGCGTTAGACAGCGTTAAGCAGCGTTAGGCAGCGTTAGACATGTTAAGCAGCGTTAGACAGCGTTAGACATGTTAAGCAGCGTTAGGCAGCGTTAGACATGTTAAGCAGCGTTAGACATGTTAAGCAGCGTTAGAAAGCGTTAGACATGTTAAGCAGCGTTAGGCAGCGTTAGACATGTTAAGCAGCATTAGGCAGCGTTAGACATGTTAAGCAGCGTTAGGCAGCGTTAGACATGTTAAGCAGCGTTAGACATGTTAAGCAGCGTTAGACATGTTAAGCAGCGTTAGACATGTTAAGCAGCGTTAGACAGCGTTAAGCAGCGTTAGACATGTTAAGCAGCGTTAGGCAGCGTTAGACATGTTAAGCAGCGTTAGACAGCGTTAGACAGCGTTAAGCAGCGTTAGGCAGCGTTAGACAGCGTTAAGCAGCGTTAGGCAGCGTTAGACATGTTAAGCAGCGTTAGACAGCGTTAGACATGTTAAATCAAATCAATTTTTTTTTGTCACATACACATGTTTAGCAGATGTTAATGCGAGTGTAGCGAAATGCTTGTGCTTCTAGTTCCGACAATGCAGTGATAACCAACAAGTAATCTAACTAACAATTCTAAAACTACTGTCTTATACACAGTGTAAGGGGATAAAGAATATGTACATAAGGATATATGAGTGAGTGATGGTACAGAGCAGCATACAGTAGATGGTATCGAGTACAGTATATACATATGAGATGAGTATGTAGACAAAGTAAACAAAGTGGCATAGTTAAAGTGGCTAGTGATACATGTATTACATAAGGATGCAGTCGATGATGTAGAGTACAGTATATACGTATGCATATGAGATGAATAATGTAGGGTAAGTAACATTATATAAGGTAGCATTGTTTAAAGTGGCTAGTGATATATTTACATCATTTCCCATCAATTCCCATTATTAAAGTGGCTGGAGTTGGGTCAGTGTCAATGACAGTGTGTTGGCAGCAGCCACTCAATGGTGGCTGTTTAACAGTCTGATAGCCTTGAGATAGAAGCTGTTTTTCAGTCTCTCAGTCCCAGCTTTGATGCACCTGTACTGACCTCGCCTTCTGGATGATAGCGGGGTGAACAGGCAGTGGTTCGGGTGGTTGATGTCCTTGATGATCTTTATGGCCTTCCTGTAACATCGGGTGGTGTAGGTGTCCTGGAGGGCAGGTAGTTTGCCCCGGTGATGCGTTGTGCAGACCTCACTACCCTCTGGAGAGCCTTACGGTTGAGGGCGGAGCAGTTGCCGTACCAGGCGGTGATACAGCCCGCCAGGATGCTCTCGATTGTGCATCTGTAGAAGTTTGTGAGTGCTTTTGGTGACAAGCCAAATTTCTTCAGCCTCCTGAGGTTGAAGAGGCGCTGCTGCGCCTTCTTCACGACGCTGTCAGTGTGAGTGGACCAATTCAGTTTGTCTGTGATGTGTATGCCGAGGAACTTAAAACTTGCTACCCTCTCCACTACTGTTCCATCGATGTGGATAGGGGGTGTTCCCTCTGCTGTTTCCTGAAGTCCACAATCATCTCCTTAGTTTTGTTGACGTTGAGTGTGAGGTTATTTTCCTGACACCACACTCCGAGGGCCCTCACCTCCTCCCTGTAGGCCGTCTCGTCGTTGTTGGTAATCAAGCCTACCACTGTTGTGTCGTCCGCAAACTTGATGATTGAGTTGGAGCGTGCGTGGCCACGCAGTCGTGGGTGAACAGGGAGTACAGGAGAGGGCTCAGAACGCACCCTTGTGGGGCCCCGTGTTGAGGATCAGCGGGGAGGAGATGTTGTTGCCTACCCTCACCACCTGGGGGCGGCCCGTCAGGAAGTCCAGTACCCAGTTGCACAGGGCGGGGTCGAGACCCAGGGTCTCGAGCTTGATGACGAGCTTGGAGGGTACTATGGTGTTGAATGCCGAGCTGTAGTCGATGAACAGCATTCTCACATAGGTATTCCTCTTGTCCAGGTGGGTTAGGGCAGTGTGCAGTGTGGTTGAGATTGCATCGTCTGTGGACCTATTTGGGCGGTAAGCAAATTGGAGTGGGTCTAGGGTGTCAGGTAGGGTGGAGGTGATATGGTCCTTGACTAGTCTCTCAAAGCACTTCATGATGACGGAAGTGAGTGCTACGGGGGCGGTAGTCGTTTAGCTCAGTTACCTTAGCTTTCTTGGGAACAGGAACAATGGTGGCCCTCTTGAAGCATGTGGGAACAGCAGACTGGTATAGGGATTGATTGAATATGTCCGTAAACACACCGGCCAGCTGGTCTGCGCATGCTCTGAGGGCGCGGCTGGGGATGCCGTCTGGGCCTGCAGCCTTGCGAGGTTAACACGTTTAAATGTCTTACTCACCTCGGCTGCAGTGAAGGAGAGACCGCATGTTTTCGTTGCAGGCCGTGTCAGTGGCACTGTATTGTCCTCAAAGCGGGCAAAAAAGTTATTTAGTCTGCCTGGGAGCAAGACATCCTGGTCCGTGACTGGGCTGGGTTTCTTCTTGTAGTCCGTGATTGACTGTAGACCCTGCCACATGCCTCTTGTGTCTGAGCCATTGAATTGAGATTCCACTTTGTCTCTGTACTGACGCTTAGCTTATTTAATAGCCTTGCGGAGGAATAGCTGCATTGTTTATATTCGGACATGTTACCAGACACCTTGCCCTGATTAAAAGCAGTGGTTCGCTTTCAGTTTCACGCGAATGCTGCCATCAATCCACGGTTTCTGGTTTGGGAATGTTTTTATCGTTGCTATGGGAACGACATCTTCGACGCACGTTCTAATGAACTCGCACACCGAATCAGCGTATTCGTCAATATTTTCATCTGACGCAATCGAAACATGTCCCAGTCACGTGATGGAAGCAGTCTTGGAGTGTGGAGTCAGCTTGGTCTGACCAGCGTTGGACAGACATCAGCGTGGGAGCCTCTTGTTTAAGTTTCTGCCTGTAGGCAGGGATCAACAAAATGGAGTCGTGGTCAGCTTTTCCGAAAGGGGCGGGGCAGGGCCTTATATGCGTCGCGGAAGTTAGAGTAACAATGATCCAAGGTTTTACCACCCCTGGTTGCGCAATCGATATGCTGATAAAATTTAGGGAGTCTTGTTTTCAGATTAGCTTTGTTAAAATCCCCAGCTACAATGAATGCAGCCTCCGGATAAATGGTTTCCAGTTTGCAAAGAGTTAAATAAAGTTCGTTCAGAGCCATCGATGTGTCTGCTTGGGGGGGATATATACGGCTGTGATTATAATCGAAGAGAATTCTCTTGGATGATAATGCGGTCTACATTTGATTGTGAGGAATTCTAAATCAGGTGAACAGAAGGATTTGAGTTCCTGTATGTTTCCTTCATCACACCATGTCTCGTTAGTCATGAGGCATACGCCCCCGCCGCTCTTCTTACCAGAAAGATGTTTGTTTCTGTCGGCGCGATGCGTGGAGAAACCCGTTGGCTGCACCGCATCGGATAGCGTCTTCCCAGTAAGCCATGTTTCCGTGAAGCAGAGAACATTGCAGTCTCTGATGTCCCTCTGGAATGCTACCCTTGCTCGGATTTCATCAACCTTGTTGTCAAGAGACTGGACATTGGCAAGAAGAATGCTGGGGAGTGGTGCGCGATGTGCCCTTGTCCAGAGTCTGACCAGAAGACCGCTACGTTTCCCTCTTTTTCGGAGTCGTTTTCTTGGGTCGCTGCATGCGATCCATTCCGTTGTCCTGTTTGTAAGGCAGAACACAGGATCCGCGTCGCGGAAAACATATTCTTGGTCGTACTGATGGTGAGTTGACGCTGATCTTATATTCAGTAGTTCTTCTCGACTGTATGTAATGAAACCTAAGATGACCTGGGGTACTAATGTAAGAAATAACACGTAAAAAAACAAAAAACTGCATAGTTTCCTAGGAACGCGAAGCGAGGCGGCCATCTCTGTCGGCGCCGGAAGTTAAGCAGCGTTAGACATGTTAAGCAGCGTTAGGCAGCGTTAATCAGCGTTAGACAGCGTTAGACATGTTAAGCAGCGTTAGACAGCGTTAGACATGTTAAGCAGCGTTAGACATGTTAAGCAGCGTTAGACAGCGTTAGACATGTTAAGCAGCGTTAGACAGCGTTAGACAGCGTTAAGCAGCGTTAGACATGTTAAGTAGCGTTAGACAGCGTTAGACAGCGTTAAGCAGCGTTAGACATGTTAAGCAGCGTTAGACAGCGTTAAGCAGCGTTAGGCAGCGTTAGACATGTTAAGCAGCGTTAGACATGTTAAGCAGCGTTAGACAGCGTTAGACAGCGTTAAGCAGCGTTAGACATGTTAAGCAGCGTTAGACACGTTAATCAGCGTTAGACAGCGTTAGACATGTTAAGCAGCGTTAGACAGCGTTAGACATGTTAAGCAGCGTTAGACATGTTAAGCAGCGTTAGGCAGCGTTAATCAGCGTTAGACAGCGTTAGACATGTTAAGCAGCGTTAGACAGCGTTAGACATGTTAAGCAGCGTTAGACAGCGTTAGACAGCGTTAAGCAGCGTTAGACATGTTAGGCAGCGTTAGACATGTTAAGCAGCGTTAGACATGTTAAGCAGCGTTAGACAGCGTTAAGCAGCGTTAGGCAGCGTTAGACATGTTAAGCAGCGTTAGACAGCGTTAGACATGTTAAGCAGCGTTAGACAGCGTTAGACATGTTAAGCAGCGTTAGACATGTTAAGCAGCGTTAGACAGCGTTAGACATGTTAAGCAGCGTTAGACATGTTAAGCAGCGTTAGACATGTTAAGCAGCGTTAGACATGTTAAGCAGCGTTAGACAGCGTTAGACAGCGTTAAGCAGCGTTAGACATGTTAAGCAGCGTTAGACATGTTAAGCAGCGTTAGACAGCGTTAGACATGTTAAGCAGCGTTAGACATGTTAAGCAGCGTTAGACAGCGTTAGACATGTTAAGCAGCGTTAGACATGTTAAGCAGCGTTAGACATGTTAAGCAGCGTTAGACATGTTAAGCAGCGTTAGACAGCGTTAGACAGCGTTAAGCAGCGTTAGACATGTTAAGCAGCGTTAGACATGTTAAGCAGCGTTAGACAGCGTTAGACATGTTAAGCAGCGTTAGACATGTTAAGCAGCGTTAGACATGTTAAGCAGCGTTAGACATGTTAAGCAGCGTTAGACAGCGTTAGACAGCGTTAAGCAGCGTTAGACATGTTAGACACGTTAGGAAGCGTCCGGCTTTTGGTGCATCGATGGAGCGTACAAGAGGCAGATTCTATACAGGCCACTTTATTTAAGGATGCAAACAGGGATAAACTGTTAAGGATAGGATGAAATTGTAGAGCTTTTCTCCTCCGTGATCATTGCTTTGTGATTTGAGGATTCTGACACATTTTTGGGGGAATGAAACTTCAAAGAATCACATTTTACATAATCAGATTTTAATTAGTAGTAAAACAGAAGAGTTGATTTGACTTTGAAGAGAGTCAAGTCATTACATACAGGCGTCTAGGTGTTCCTCTTTATTAGTCTGTCACAATAACAGATGAAGAGAGTCAAGTCATTACATACAGGCGTCTAGGTGTTCCTCTTTATTAGTCTGTCACAATAACAGATGAAGAGAGGTCCATTGTTGATTCGAATCACCTCTGACTGATAGAGAAATAACCTTATTTAAAGGCCAGGGGTTTGGTGAAAATCGAGGTGAGAGTCTTCTACTCTGTTCTCCTAGATTAAGAAACTGGTGGCCGCTCATCGATTAGTCATGCTCGCTTGTTCCTTTGATGTGTACTTCTGTCATATATATATATATATATATATATATATATATATAGAGAGAGAGAGAGAGAGATCTTGAATATATACAGTTGAAGTCGGAAGTTATTAAGTCATTAAAACTTGGGTCAATTGTTTAACTTGGGTCAATGTACTTGTCCTCTTGCTCAGTTGTGCACTGAGCCAAATCATGAGAAAAACTTAAAGATAATTACTTGACACATTGGAAAGAATTAACAAAAAAAACTGAGCAAACTAGAATGCTGTTTTGCCATGAAGAGAGAGTACACATTGGCAGAATACCTGACCACTGTGACTGACCCAAAATTAAGGAAAGCTTTGACTATGTACAGACTCAATGAGTATAGCCTTGCTATTGAGAAAAGCAACCGTAGGCAGACCGGGCTCTCAAGAGAAGACAGGCTATATACACACTGCCCACAAAATGAGGTGGAATCTGAGCTGCACTTCCTAACCTCCTGCCAAATGTATGGCCATATTATATTTTTTACACAGACCCACAAAGAATTAGAAACAAATGCAATTTTGATATTCCCATATCTACTGGGTGAAATACCACAGTGTGCCATCACAGTAGCAAGACTTGTGACTTGCCACAAGAAAAGAGCAACCAGTGAAGAACAAACATCATTGTAAGTACAACCCAGATGTATTTATTTTTCCTTCTGTAGTACTTTAACTATTTGCACATTGTTACAACACTCTATATAATATGACATGTTAAGCACCAGTGACTCGGTCTATAAAAAAATGGTCAGATGAAGCAGATGCTAAACTACAGGACTGCTTTGCTATCACAGACTGGAACATGTTCCGGGATTCCTCCGATGGGATTGAGGAGCACACCACATCAGTCACTGGCTTTATCAATAAGTGCATTGAGGACGTTGTCCCCACAGTGACTGTACGTACAAACCCCAACCAGAAGCCATGGATTACAGGCAACATTCGCACTGAGCTAAAGGGTAGAACTGCCGCTTTCAAGGTGCGGGACTCTAACCCGGAAGCTTACAAGAAATCCCGCTATGCCCTGCGATGAACCATCAAACAGGCAAAGCGTCAATACAGGGCTAAGATTGAATCATACTACACCGGCTCTGACGCTCGTCGGATGGGGCAGGGCTTGCAACCTATTACAGACTACACATGGAAGCACAGCCGCGAGCTGCCCAGTGACACGAGCCTACCAGACGAACTAAATCACTTCTATGCTCGCTTCGAGGCAAGCAACACTGAGGCATGCATGAGAGCATCAGCTGTTCCAGATGACTGTGAGATCACGCTCTCCGTAGCCGAAGTGAGTAAGACCTTTAAACAGGTCAACATACACAAGGCTGCGGGGCCAGACGGATTACCAGGACGTGTGCTCCAGGCATGTGCTGACCAACTGGCAGGTGTCTTCACTCACATTTTCTACATGTCCCTGATTGAGTCTGTAATATCAACATGCTTCAAGCAGACCAACATAGTCCCTGTGCCAAGAACACTAAGGCAACCTGCCTAAATGACTACAGACCCGTAGCACTCACGTCCGTAGCCATGAAGTGCTTTGAAAGGCTGGTAATGGCTCACATCAACACCATTATCGCAGAAACCCTAGACGCACTCCAATTTGCATACCGCCCCAAACAGATCCACAGATGATGCAATCTCTATTGTACTCCACACTGCCCTTTCCCACCTGGACAAAAGGAACACCTACTGTATGTGAGAATGCTGTTCATTGATTACAGCTCAGCGTTCAACACCATAGTACCCTCAAAGCTCATCACCAAGCTAAGGATCCTGGTACTAAACACCTCCCACTGCAACTGGATCCTGGATTTCCTGACAGGCCGCCCCCAGGTGGTGAGTGTAGGTAGCAACACATCTGCCACGCTGATCCTCAACACTAGAGCTCCCCAGGGGTGCGTGCTCAGTCCTCTCTTGTACTCCCTTGTACTCTTTTTTTCAAATGTCTTTTTACTGTTGTTTTATTTCTTTCCTTACCTACTGTTACGCACGCCTCTATGAAGAGGGAACGCAACACCCTGCTACAACTAAACTCTCCGTGAAGTGAAAAAGGTATGGACTGTAGGTGCGAGTAAGGATGACAACAGGCAGAATGTGGTACCGTTTACAAGGACTTTATTCCTTTACACGGTAATATGGGGAAAAGGGGCTGGACAGAACCAAAGCAAAGAAAATAAATCTCAAAGCCCCCCCTCTCCTATCTTACAAACACACATACCTTTTTTTCGCACCATTGGTTAGAGCCTGTAAGTAAGCATTTCACTGTAATTACACCTGTTGTATTCGGCGCACGTGAGAAATAAACTTTGATTTGATTTGATTTGAAATGTCTCTATAGCTTTGGAACTTTTGGTGAGTTTAATGTTTACTGTTCAATATATATTTTTTATTTCACTTTTGTTGATTATCTATTTCACTTGCATTGAGATAGATGGCAGCACGATGGCAGCATGTCAAGTCGTTTGTCTGTGACTAGTACATTTTAACCTACGAATAACCTATTTTTTTATGGTTGAGTAACTTCCTTGTTGTGTAGTACAAACTATTTTGTTTTTGCTGGTGTAAAGATCACGGGTTTCTCTCAACTCGGCACTTCATTACTTGAAGTTTACCAAAGTAACCCTATCTCTGGCTGGCCTGAGTTCCTCCTTCGTCCGTGGAGTGTCCTGTCCAGGCTGCTCCTTTGTGCTCTTCGCCTGACTGGCCTGAGTTCCTTCTTCGTCTGCGGAGTGTCCTGTCCAAGCTGCTCCTTTGTGCTCTTCGCCTGGCTGTCCTGAGTTCCTCCTTCGTCCGCGGAGTGTCCTGTCCAGGCTGCTCCTTTGTGCTCTTCGCCTGGCTGGCCTGAGTTCCTTCTTCGTCTGCGGAGTGTCCTGTCCAAGCTGCTCCTTTGTGCTCTTCGCCTGGCTGGCCTGAGTTCCTTCTTCGTCTGCGGAGTGTCCTGTCCAAGCTGCTCCTTTGTGCTCTTCGCCTGGCTGTCAGAGGCAGCTCAACAATCCCCAACCCGTTCTCTCAATCGACCTCAACACCCAATCTACTCACACTCGCAAATACTCACATTCAGACTCATACATACACGCTGTCCCTCTCTCCCCTTACCTTCGTTGGCCTCTATTTTTACATTTGTCAGAGAAAATGACAAGTTTTGTGGTATTGCTTTGTGCACTGACTTTACTGAACTCTGGAGAAAACTAACATTTTCGCTGGGTGAGTACATCTGACAATGTGCTCTCCCGTCCATTAGACATTTTGTCTGCAGGAACTCGCTCTTTTTCACTCGGTCCGCTCATCCAAGTGCTGATGTATTTGTGGCATGATGTGAATAGTACTAATTTGTGTCGCTACCAAAGTCTAATGGTTTTAAATTACTGTTTTGTTTTGTCTGGAAACTCACTTGTAGAATTCGCTTGCGGTCTCTTAACAAAGAGAAGCCGTGCAAGGTTATGAAACAGAGGTGCCTAGTTATTCTTCTTTTGTTGATATCAGGTAACGTGCAACCTAAACCTGGCCCTGATATGCAATGTCTCCAAACCCCCTCTGATTTTAAATCAAGATCTGGTTTTGTTATTTTTCATTTAAATGTTGTCAAAAATTGATGGGGTTAGAATTTGAGCTAAATCAACTGATGCTGATGTAATTGTGTTTTCTGAAACCAGGCTCAGCAAGTTTGTTTTTGGTAAGGATATTTGTATAAGTGGTTAATAAATGTTAATCACACTGATCGAGTTTAGAAAGGTGGGGTGTGGCTATATATGTAAAACTATATTCCCTGTAAGTGTGGCAAAGTCTGAAACTATTTGTAAACAGTTGGAATTTCTTGCTTTAAATATTGAGGTTTCAAAGAGCCTCTCTATAACTGTGATTGGCTGTTATAGACCCCCCTCTGCTCTCTATAACTGTGATTGGCTGTTATAGACCCCCCTCTGTTCTCTATAACTGTGATTGGCTGTTATAGACCCCCCTCTGCTCTCTATAACTGTGATTGGCTGTTATAGGCCCCCCTCTGCTCTCTATAACTGTGATTGGCTGTTATAGACCCCCCTCTGCTCTCTATAACTGTGATTGGCTGTTATAGACCCCCCTCTGCTCTCTATAACTGTGATTGGCTGTTATAGACCGCCCCTCTGCTCTCTATAACTGTGATTGGCTGTTATAGACCCCCTCTGCTCTCTATAACTGTGATTGGCTGTTATAGACCCCCCTCTGCTCTCTATAACTGTGATTGGCTGTTACAGACCCCCTCTGCTCTCTATAACTGTGATTGGCTGTTATAGACCCCCTCTGCTCTCTATAACTGTGATTGGCTGTTATAGACCCCCTCTGCTCTCTATAACTGTGATTGGCTGTTATAGACCCCCTCTGCTCTCTATAACTGTGATTGGCTGTTATAGACCCCTCTCTGCTCTCTATAACTGTGATTGGCTGTTACAGACCCCCTCTGCTCTCTATAACTGTGATTGGCTGTTATAGACCCCCTCTGCTCTCTATAACTGTGATTGGCTGTTATAGACCCCCTCTGCTCTCTAACTGTGATTGGCTGTTATAGACCCCCTCTGCTCTCTATAACTGTTATTGGCTGTTATAGACCCCCTCTGCTCTCTATAACTGTGATTGGCTGTTATAGACCCCCTCTGCTCTCTATAACTGTGATTGGCTGTTATAGACCCCCTGTGCTCTCTAACTGTGATTGGCTGTTATAGACCCCCTCTGCTCTCTATAACTGTGATTGGCTGTTATAGACCTCCCTCTGCTCTCTATAACTGTGATTGGCTGTTATAGACCCCCCTCTGCTCTCTATAACTGTGATTGGCTGTTATAGACCCCCTCTGCTCTCTATAACTGTGATTGGCTGTTATAGACCCCCCTCTGCTCTCTATAACTGTGATTGGCTGTTATAGACCCCCCTCTGCTCTCTATAACTGTGATTGGCTGTTATAGACCCTCCTCTGCTCTCTATAACTGTGATTGGCTGTTATAGACCCCCCTCTGCTCTCGGTGATGCATTTTCTTCTTTGACGCACCTTATGTCTAAACTTCTTTACAGTGAAATGATCTTGATTGGTGTTCTCAACTGGTGTTGGTTAAAGCCGGTGTCTGATGATTTAAAAATGTTTTGTAATTCTATGAATCTTACCCAGTTGATTAACTCACCCAATCGCCCAAATCTTAAATGCCCAGATACATCTACCCTGATTGATTTGATATGGACAAATGTTCCACATAAATATTCTGTGGTTGGTGTTTTTTGTAATGATTTAAGTGACCATTGTGCTGTTGTTGCTGTTAAAAATACTAAGGTTCCTAAGACAAATCCATGTTTTATTTGAAAGAGAAATTTGAAGTGTTTTAATGAGCAGGCTTTCTTTCATGATTTGTTTTATTTGACTGGAGCAAGATTGAGTTTATCCCTGATGTGGAAACTGCAAGGAAATTCTTTCATGATGGTTTTTTCCAAATAAGTAAACAAACATGCTCAATTCAGCAGGTTCAGGGTTAAAGGGCAGGACAATCCATGGTTATCTTCTGAGCCGTCTTGTATTATTCAAGGCTGTAACCTAGCCTGGGCTAAAGCAAGGAAATTATATTCTGATGCTGATTGGATTATTTTTAGGCAGTTACGAAACAAGTGTTATTTTCTTCTCAGGAAGGCCAAGTCTGTTACCACTGATAACCTGAATGACCCTAGAAGGTTCTGGAAGGCTATTAAGTCTATGTCTGGTAACAGTAATGTTAATGAATTACCGTCATGTGTTTTGAAGGACTCTGTTGCTTTATATGACAAAACTGAAATGCTGAATTGTTTCAATGAGCACTTTGTATCATCTGGTAGGCTGTTTGATTCAGTGTCCTCTGTCTCTGTACAACCCTGTGTGGATGAACCAGTGAGAGCTGGTCAAACTAGCTAGTCAAATTAGCTTTTTGCCATTCTCAGTGCAGGAGGTACATAAAGCCCTGAAATCCTTAGATCAGGGAAAGCCTGCAGGTCCTGATCTTTTGGATCCCTGCTTTTTAAACCTGGCAGCTGATTGCATAGCTGAACCACTTACATATCTGTTCAATCTAACCCTGGAATGTAATGACATTCCCAAAAATCTGGAAATCAGCATTTGTCCTACCACTTTTAAAAAGGGGAGATCCAACTCTTTTAAATAATTATAGGCCAATCTCAAAGCTGTCACCCCTGGTGAAAATACTTG
>NC_088422.1:11854273-11881773 GCF_034236695.1 Oncorhynchus nerka | reverse complement strand
CACACACACACACACACACACAGACACACCACACCACACACACACACACACACACACATATGACTGGCAGCATTCAACCATATTATAATCTCTGCAGGTGCTATCCCCAGTAGAAGACAGAGGTTTGATTTGAGGTATTAGAGTGTATATCATAATATTTCACATTTTTAGAGGACTGCTTCTCTATGCCGTCTCTCTGACTCACTCTCTAGTCAGTTTATATGGCAGAGATCATTCATACCTTTTTAGCATAACCAAGGTACAAGACAAGGACCCCTCCACCGTGGAACCATGGTACAAGACAAGGACCCCTCCACCGTGGAACCAAGGTACAGGATAAAGACCCCTCCATCGTGGAACCAAGGTACAAGACAAGGACCCCTCCACCGTGGAACCAAGGCACAAGACAAGGACCCCTCCACCGTGGAACCAAGGTACAAGACAAGGACCCCTCCACCGTGGAACCAAGGTACAAGACAAAGACCCCTCGACCGTGGAACCATGGTACAGG
The DNA here is from genome assembly GCF_034236695.1 of Oncorhynchus nerka. Lineage (NCBI taxonomy): Eukaryota > Metazoa > Chordata > Actinopteri > Salmoniformes > Salmonidae > Oncorhynchus > Oncorhynchus nerka. The sequence continues at coordinate 11,881,262 of NC_088422.1, read as the reverse complement.
ACATATACCCCTCCACCATGGAACCAAGGTACAAGACAAAGACCCCTCGACCATGGAACCATGGTACAGGACATATACCCCTCCACCATGGAACCAAGGTACAAGACAAGGACCCCTCCACCGTGGAACCAAGGTACAAGACAAAGACCCCTCCACCGTGGAACCATGGTACAGGACATATACCCCTCCACCGTGGAACCAAGGTACAAGACAAAGACCCCTCCACCGTGGAACCATGGTACAGGACATATACCCCTCCACCGTGGAACCAAGGTACAAGACAAGGACCCCTCCACCGTGGAACCATGGTACAGGACAAAGACCCCTCCACCGTGGAACCAAGGTACAAGGTACAGGACAAAGACCCCTCCACCATGGAACCAAGGTACAGGACAAAGACCCCTCCACCGTGGAACCAAGGTACAGGACAAAGACCCCTCCACCGTGGAACCATGGTACAAGACAAGGACCCCTCCACCGTGGAACCAAGGTACAAGACAAGGACCCCTCCACCGTGGAACCAAGGTACAGAACAAAGACCCCTCCACCGTGGAACCAAGGTACAGAACAAAGACCCCTCCACCGTGGAACCAAGATACAGAACAAGGACCCCTCCACCGTGGGACCAAGGTACAGAACAAGGATATGTGCATATAACATAGGAGGGGCCATTTACTTCCAACAATTCCTCCTTTAATCGCTCCAGTCTCTCACATCTCAATCTTTCCAACAAAAATCGAGCTGCTGCGGCTGTTATTAGGGAAACATGCATTTCACAAGGGCCTTCAAATGCACACACTCGATGTGCATTATTTAGTTTCTATCTCTTTGTTTTGTCAATGTCTTGTTCTTCTCCCGAGGTTGCTCCTTTTGGTCCTGCACATTTTCCCCTGCACGTGTTTTCAGCCAGTGTGTCATATCTGGTATGTTCAGCTGTTGTGTCATATCTCGTATGTGTTCAGTTGTTGTGTCATATCTGGTATGTTCAGCTGTTGTGTCATATCTGGTATGTTCAGCTGTTGTGTCATATCTGGTATGTTCAGCTGTTGTGTCATATCTGGTATGTTCAGCTGTTGTGTCATATCTGGTATGTTCAGCTGTTGTGTCATATCTGGTATGTTCAGCTGTTGTGTCATATCTCGTATGTTCAGCTGTTGTGTCATATCTCGTATGTTCAGCTGTTGTGTCATATCTCGTATGTTCAGCTGTTGTGTCATATCTCGTATGTTCAGCTGTTGTGTCATATCTCGTATGTTCAGCTGTTGTGTCATATCTCGTATGTTCAGCTGTTGTGTCATATCTCGTATGTTCAGCCAGTGTGTCATATCTCGTATGTTCAGCTGTTGTGTCATATTTGGTATGTTCAGCTGTTGTGTCATATCTCGTATGTTCAGCCAGTGTGTCATATCTGGTATGTTCAGCTGTTGTGTCATATCTCGTATGTTCAGCCAGTGTGTCATATCTCGTATGTTCAGCTGTTGTGTCATATCTCGTATGTTCAGCCAGTGTGTCATATCTCGTATGTTCAGCTGTTGTGTCATATCTCTTATGTTCAGCTGTTGTGTCATATCTCGTATGTTCAGCTGTTGTGTCATTACATTTACATTTAAGTCATTTAGCAGACGCTCTTATCCAGAGCGACTTACAAATTGGTGCATTCACCTTATGACATCCAGTGGAACAGCCACTTTACAATAGTGCATCTAAATATTTTAAGGGGGGGGTGAGAAGGATTACTTTATCCTATCCTAGGTATTCCTTAAAGAGGTGGGGTTTCAGGTGTCTCCGGAAGGTGGTGATTGACTCCGCTGTCCTGGCGTCGTAAGGGAGTTTGTTCCACCATTGGGGGGCCAGAGCAGCGAACAGTTTTGACTGGGCTGAGCGGGAACTGTACTTCCTCAGTGGTAGGGAGGCGAGCAGGCCAGAGGTGGATGAACGCAGTGCCCTTGTTTGGGTGTAGGGCCTGATCAGAGCCTGGAGGTACTGAGGTGCCGTTCCCCTCACAGCTCCGTAGGCAAGCACCATGGTCTTGTAGCGGATGCGAGCTTCAACTGGAAGCCAGTGGAGAGAGCGGAGGAGCTGGGTGACGTGAGAGAACTTGGGAAGGTTGAACACCAGACGGGCGGCGGCGTTCTGGATGAGTTGTAGGGGTTTAATGGCACAGGCAGGGAGCCCAGCCAACAGCGAGTTGCAGTAATCCAGACGGGAGATGACAAGTGCCTGGATTAGGACCTGCGCCGCTTCCTGTGTGAGGCAGGGTCGTACTCTGCGGATGTTGTAGAGCATGAACCTACAGGAACGGCCACCGCCTTGATGTTATTTGAGAACGACAGGGTGTTGTCCAGGATCACGCCAAGGTTCTTAGCGCTCTGGGAGGAGGACACAATGGAGTTGTCAACCGTGATGGCGAGATCATGGAACGGGCAGTCCTTCCCCGGGAGGAAGAGCAGCTCCGTCTTGCCGAGGTTCAGCTTGAGGTGGTGATCCGTCATCCACACTGATATGTCTGCCAGACATGCAGAGATGTGATTCGCCACCTGGTCATCAGAGGGGGGAAAGGATAAGATTAATTGTGTGTCGTCTGCATAGCAATGATAGGAGAGACCATGTGAGGATATGACAGAGCCAAGTGACTTGGTGTATAGCGAGAATAGGAGAGGGCCTAGAACAGAGCCCTGGGGGACACCAGTGGTGAGAGCACGTGGTGAGGAGACAGATTCTCGCCACGCCACCTGGTAGGAGCGACCTGTCAGGTAGGACGCAATCCAAGCGTGGGCCGCGCCGGAGATGCCCAACTCGGAGAGGGTGGAGAGGAGGATCTGATGGTTCACAGTATCGAAGGCAGCCGATAGGTCTAGAAGGATGAGAGCAGAGGAGAGAGAGTTAGCTTTAGCAGTGCGGAGCGCCTCCGTGATACAGAGAAGAGCAGTCTCAGTTGAATGACTAGTCTTGAAACCTGACTGATTTGGATCAAGAAGGTCATTCTGAGAGAGATAGCGGGAGAGCTGGCCAAGGACGGCACGTTCAAGAGTTTTGGAGAGAAAAGAAAGAAGGGATACTGGTCTGTAGTTGTTGACATCGGAGGGATCGAGTGAAGGTTTTTTCAGAAGGGTGCAACTCTCGCTCTCTTGAAGACGGAAGGGACGTAGCCAGCGGTCAGGGATGAGTTGATGAGCGAGGTGAGGTAAGGGAGAAGGTCTCCGGAAATGGGCTGGAGAAGAGAGGAGGGGATAGGGTCAAGCGGGCAGGTTGTTGGGCGGCCGGCCGTCACAAGACGCGAGATTTCATCTGGAGAGAGAGGGAGAAAGAGGTCAGAGCACAGGGTAGGGCAGTGTGAGCAGAACCAGCGGTGTCGTTTGACTTAGCAAACGAGGATCGGATGTCGTCGACCTTCTTTTCAAAATGGTTGTGAAGTCATCTGCAGAGAGGGAGGAGGGGGAGGATTCAGGAGGGAGGAGAAGGTGGCAAAGAGCTTCCTAGGGTTAGAGGCAGATGCTTGGAATTTAGAGTGGTAGAAAGTGGCTTTAGCAGCAGAGACAGAAGAGGAAAATGTAGAGAGGAGGGAGTGAAAGGATGCCAGGTCCGCAGGGGGAGGCGAGTTTTCCTCCATTTCCGCTCGGCTGCCCGGAGCCCTGTTCTGTGAGCTCGCAATGAGTCGTCCGAGCCACGGAGCGGGAGGGAGGACCGAGCCGGCCTGGAGGATAGGGGACATAGAGAGTCAAAGGATGCAGAAAGGGAGGAGAGGAGGGTTGAGGAGGCAGAATCAGGAGATAGGTTGGAGAAGGTTTGAGCAGAGGGAAGAGATGATAGGATGGAAGAGGAGAGAGTAGCGGGGAGAGAGAGCGAAGGTTGGGACGGCGCGATACCATCCGAGTAGGGGCAGTGTGGGAAGTGTTGGATGAGAGCGAGAGGGAAAAGGATACAAGGTAGTGGTCGGAGACTTGGAGGGGAGTTGCAATGAGGTTAGTGGAAGAACAGCATCTAGTAAAGATGAGGTCGAGCGTATTGCCTGCCTTGTGAGTAGGGGGGAAGGTGAGAGGGTGAGGTCAAAAGAGGAGAGGAGTGGAAAGAAGGAGGCAGAGAGGAATGAGTCAAAGGTAGACGTGGGGAGGTTAAAGTCGCCCAGAACTGTGAGAGGTGAGCCGTCCTCAGGAAAGGAGCTTATCAAGGCATCAAGCTCATTGATGAACTCTCCGAGGGAACCTGGAGGGCGATAAATGATAAGGATGTTAAGCTTGAAAGGGCTGGTAACTGTGACAACATGGAATTCAAAGGAGGCGATAGACAGATGGGTAAGGGAGAAAGAGAGAATGACCACTTGGGAGAGATGAGGATCCCGGTGCCACCACCCCGCTGACCAGAAGCTCTCGGGGTGTGCGAGAACACGTGGGCGGACGAAGAGAGAGCAGTAGGAGTAGCAGTGTTATCTGTGGTGATCCATGTTTCCGTCAGTGCCAAGAAGTCGAGGGACTGGAGGGGGCATAGGCTGAGATGAACTCTGCCTTGTTGGCCGCAGATCGGCAGTTCCAGAGGCTACCGGAGACCTGGAACTCCACGTGGGTCGTGCGCTGGGACCACCAGATTAGGGTGGCGCGGCCACGCGGTGTGGAGCGTTTGTATGGTCTGTGCAGAGAGGAGAGAACAGGGATAGACAGACACATAGTTGACAGGCTACAGAAGAGGCTACGCTAATGCAAAGGAGATTGGAATGACAAGTGGACTACACGTCTCGAATGTTCAGAAAGTTAAGCTTACGTAGCAAGAATCTTATTGACTAAAATGATTAAAATGATACAGTACTGCTGAAGTAGGCTAGCTGGCAGTGGCTGCGTTGTTGACTTTGTAGGCTAGCTGGCAGTGGCTGCGTTGTTGACACTACACTAATCAAGTCGTTCCGTTGAGTGTAATAGTTTCTACAGTGCTGCTATTCGGGGGCTAGCTGGCTAGCTAGCAGTGTTGATTACGTTACGTTGCGTTAAAAGAACGACAATAGCTGGCTAGCTAACCTAGAAAATCGCTCTAGACTACACAATTATCTTTGATACAAAGATGGCTATGTAGCTAGCTATGTAGCTAGCTACGATCAAACAAATCAAACCGTTGTACTGTAATGAAATGAAATGAAAATGTGATACTACCTGTGGAGCGAAGCGGAATGCGACCGGGTTGTTGAGTGCGGAAGTTCTATTCAGTAGACGTTGGCTAGCTGTTGGCTAGCTAGCAGTGTCTCCTACGTTAAGGACGACAAATAGCTGGCTAGCTAACCTCGGTAAATTAAGATAATCACTCTAAAACTACACACTCTAAACTACACAATTATCTTGGATACGAAGACATCCAGGTATGTTCAGCTGTTGTGTCATATCTGGTATGTTCAGCTGTTGTGTCATATCTCGTATGTTCAGCTGTTGTGTCATATCTCTTATGTTCAGCTGTTGTGTCATATCTCGTATGTTCAGCTGTTGTGTCATATCTCGTATGTTCAGCTGTTGTGTCATATCTGGTATGTTCAGCTGTTGTGTCATATCTCGTATGTTCAGCTGTTGTGTCATATCTGGTATGTTCAGCTGTTGTGTCATATCTGGTATGTTCAGCTGTTGTGTCATATCTGGTATGTTCAGCTGTTGTGTCATATCTCGTATGTTCAGCTGTTGTGTCATATCTCGTATGTTCAGCTGTTGTGTCATATCTCGTATGTTCAGCTGTTGTGTCATATCTGGTATGTTCAGCTGTTGTGTCATATCTCGTATGTTCAGCTGTTGTGTTATATCTGGTATGTTCATCTGTTGTGTCATATCTGGTATGTTCAGCTGTTGTGTCATATCTCGTATGTTCAGCTGTTGTGTCATATCTGGTATGTTCAGCTGTTGTGTCATATCTCGTATGTTCAGCAGTGGTGTCATATCTGGTATGTTCAGCTGTTGTGTCATATCTGGTATGTTCAGCTGTTGTGTCATATCTCGTATGTTCAGCTGTTGTGTCATATCTCGTATGTTCAGCTGTTGTGTCATATCTCGTATGTTCAGCTGTTGTGTCATATCTCGTATGTTCAGCTGTTGTGTCATATCTCGTATGTTCAGCTGTTGTGTCATATCTGGTATGTTCAGCTGTTGTGTCATATCTGGTATGTTCAGCTGTTGTGTCATATCTCGTATGTTCAGCTGTTGTGTCATATCTGGTATGTTCATCTGTTGTGTCATATCTGGTATGTTCAGCTGTTGTGTCATATCTCGTATGTTCAGCTGTTGTGTCATATCTCGTATGTTCAGCTGTTGTGTCATATCTCGTATGTTCAGCTGTTGTGTCATATCTCGTATGTTCAGCTGTTGTGTCATATCTGGTATGTTCAGCTGTTGTGTCATATCTCGTATGTTCAGCTGTTGTGTCATATCTGGTATGTTCAGCTGTTGTGTCATATCTGGTATGTTCAGCTGTTGTGTCATATCTGGTATGTTCAGCTGTTGTGTCATATCTGGTATGTTCAGCTGTTGTGTCATATCTCGTATGTTCAGCTGTTGTGTCATATCTCGTATGTTCAGCTGTTGTGTCATATCTCGTATGTTCAGCTGATGTGTCATATCTTGGGGTGAAAACAGATTATGTGCAAGATATTGCGTAGTGTGTGTTCATTTTAGGTGAAATATTGAGGCCCTCACTCTCTACATTGTGTAGCTGAGTTATTTTAAAGCGTTTGAGATATAGCAAGGCTTCTCTGTCATGACACTTGTCTAAAGGTGTCCAACATCTGAAACTTGAACTAATTTGTTAACCTATTTTCTTAAACCCATCAGAAGTGTTTTGACATGGAGAAAAGCTAATTGCTGCTAATGCTCTAGGAGTCATCCCTGTGTGTATGTGTGTCTCTGTGTGTCTCTGTGTCTCTCTGTTTGTCTGTGTGTCTCTGTGTGTGTCTCTGTTTGTGTCTCTCTGTGTGTTTGTGTGTCTCTCTGTGTGTTTGTGTGTCTCTCTGTGTGTGTCTGTGTGTCTCTGTGTGTGTCTGTGTGTCTCTGTGTGTGTCTCTGTTTGTGTCTCTCTGTGTCTCTGTTTGTGTCTCTCTGTGTGTCTCTATGTGTGTGTGTCACTCTGTGTGTCTGTGTGTCTCTCTGTGTATGTCTGTGTCTGTCTCTCTGTATGTCTGTGTCTCTCTCTCTGTATGTCTGTGTCTCTCTCTCTGTATGTCTGTGTCTCTCTGTGTGTGTCTGTGTGTCTCTGTGTGTGTGTCTGTGTGTCTGTCTGTGTCTCTCTCTGTGCGTTTATGTCTGTGTCTCTCTCTCTGTCTCTCTGTGTCTCTCTGTGTGTGTCTGTGTGTCTCTGTGTGTGTGTCTGTGTGTCTGTCTGTGTCTCTCTCTGTGCGTTTATGTCTGTGTCTCTCTCTCTGTCTGTCTGTGTCTCTCTGTGTATGTCTGTGTGTCTCTCTGTGTTTATGTCTGTGTCTTTCTCTGTATGTCTGTGTCTCTGTGTGTTTCTCTCTGTGTGTCTGTGTGTGTAGGGGTATCTCTCCTCACTCCTCATGGGTTTGCCTCATCAGAAAATTTGGCTAATAATAATAATAATATGAAAAATAATACAAGCATCATATTAATTTATTTCATAAAGGAGAGAATGCTTATTGTTGCTATTATCATCATTCTGCTTTACGCTAATACAGATCATTAAATAGGTATAATGAATGAACCCACAGCTTCAGAGTGGGTAATGAATGAACCCACAGCCCCAGAGTGGGTAATGAATGACCCCACAGCCTCAGAGTGGGTAATGAATGAACCCACAGCCTCAGAGTGGGTAATGAATGAACCCACAGCTTCAGAGTGGGTAATGAATGAACCCACAGCTTCAGAGTGGGTAATGAATGAACCCACAGCCCCAGAGTGGGTAATGAATGAACCCACAGCTTCAGAGTGGGTAATGAATGAACCCACAGCTTCAGAGTGGGTAATGAATGAACCCACAGCTTCAGAGTGGGTAATGAATGAACCCACAGCTTCAGAGTGGGTAATGAATGAACCCACAGCCCCAGAGTGGGTAATGAATGAACCCACAGCCCTAGAGTGGGTAATGAATGAACCCACAGCTTCAGAGTGGGTAATGAATGAACCCACAGCTTCAGAGTGGGTAATGAATAAACCCACAGCTTCAGAGTGGGTAATGAATAAACCCATAGCCTCAGAGTGGGTAATGAATAAACCCACAGCCCCAGAGTGGGTAATGAATGAACCCACAGCCCCAGAGTGGGTAATGAATGAACCCACAGCCCCAGAGTGGGTAATGAATGAACCCACAGCCCTAGAGTGGGTAATGAATGAACCCACAGCCCTAGAGTGGGTATTGAATGAACCCACAGCCCTAGAGTGGGTAATGAATGAACCCACAGCCACAGAGTGGGTATTGAATGAACCCACAGCCCCAGAGTGGGTAATGAATGAACCCACAGCCCTAGAGTGGGTAATGAATGACCCACAGCCTCAGCGTCGGTAATGAATGAACCCACAGCTTCAGAGTGGGTAATGAATAAACCCATAGCCTCAGAGTGGGTAATGAATAAACCCACGGCCTCAGAGTGGGTAAAGAATAAACCCACGGCCTCAGAGTGGGTAAGGGGTGAAACAGAATGGGAGAGGAGTGAGGCCAGTTAATGTAATAATGAATCATATTGAATGATATTCCTATCAGGCGTTATTGCCGTTCGGCCTGTTGTGCTCACCGTACTAGGATGTGTAGAGACCATTATATACGAAATAGATATTATTCATCTGCAACATAACTATGAAATTGAAAACAAAGATGGTGTCTGTGTTAGATATGCTCTCCCGCCTCAGTCTGAATGTCTGTCTGTGTGCGTGTGCACAAGTGCGTGTGCATACTTGCGTGTGTTTGTGTGTGTATCTTTGCAGAACATCCTGGGATACCAACAAACAGATATGTAAATAACTAATTAGTGGCAGTGTGGATTCTGGCGGGCCTTTCAGTGCCAGGGTCACAGCAGGAGGGCCGGAACCTGGTTGTATCTAGAGCCGAGACGCCTCTCCACTCAGCTCCCTATGGCATTAATCAGCTGGTGTAGGAGAGATGGAACCTGGGATACTCTTCTCATCCTCAAACATTACTCATCTTTACGTCTCTCTCTCTTTCTCTGTCTCTCTCTCTTTCTAACTATCCCAGTACGTGTTTCCATCACATCCTTATGTTGCCTGAACTTGTCAACTTTCCATTTCCTATTTCTCATTGGGAAGAGACTGAAAAAAGAATCCTAAGGGATGCCATCAGAGAGTTCTTCGCATGGGGCCATCTCCCTAGTTCTTTTTAAATAGCAAATGGAACGTCATATTTTGTGATATTTTCAGTAGGTTCAATGCAAGGGAGTGAAACAAAAAAAAAAGGCAATTTAATGCAGTGGAACTGACAGCGGCGGTGGACAATTGTGTAGCAAATGGAACGTCATATTTTGTGATGGTGGTCAATAATAGGCGATAATGGAACAACATCCAACATGCACCAAAGAGCCCACGGCAGAGATATCTACTCACCACACTGAATGCAGTTGTCGCCATGTTTTACCTTTATTTAACCAGGCAAGTCAGAACAAATACTTATTTTCAATGGCAGCCTAGGAACAGTGGGTTAACTGGCCTAGGAACAGTGGGTTAACCGGCCTAGGAACAGTGGGTTAACTGGCCTAGGAACAGTGGGTTAACTGGCCTAGGAACAGTGGGTTACCTGGCCTAGGAACAGTGGGTTAACCCGGCCTAGGAACAGTGGGTTACCTGGCCTAGGAACAGTGGGTTACCTGGCCTAGGAACAGTGGGTTAACTGGCCTAGGAACAGTGGGTTAACTGGCCTAGGAACAGTGGGTTAAATGGCCTAGGAACAGTGGGTTAACAGGCCTAGGAACAGTGGGTTAACTGGCCTAGGAACAGTGGGTTAACCGTCCTAGGAACAGTGGGCTAACTGGCCTAGGAACAGTGGGCTAACTGGCCTAGGAACAGTGGGTTAACTGGCCTAGGAACAGTGGGTTAACTGGCCTAGGAACAGTGGGTTAACTGGCCTAGGAACAGTGGGTTACCTGGCCTAGGAACAGTGGGTTAACTGGCCTAGGAACAGTGGGTTAACTGCCTGTTCAGGGGTAGAACGACAGATTTGTACCTTGTCAGCTCGGGGATTTGAACTTGCAACCTTCCGGTTACCGTCCGGTTACTAGTCCAACGCTCTAACCACTAGGCTACCCTGCCACTTGTGTTAAAGCAAGTGTTGACTCTCTTCCTCGCTACAATCACTCACTCCTCATCGGACTGCTTGAACAGCACGGTGACACAGCACACATCTGGGAAGCAGGCCTCCCATGCTGCTGCCTGCTATTTGTTGTCACAGCACACATCTGGGAAGCAGGCCTCCCAAGCTGCTGCCTGCTATTTGTTGTCACAGCACACATCTGGGAAGCAGGCCTCCCACGCTGCTGCCTGCTATTTGTTGTCACAGCACACATCTGGGAAGCAGGCCTCCCACGCTGCTGCCTGCTATTTGTTGTCACAGCACACATCTGGGAAGCAGGCCTCCCACGCTGCTGCCTGCTATTTGTTGTCACAGCACACATCTGGGAAGCAGGCCTCCCATGCTGCTGCCTGCTATTTGTTGTCACAGCACACATCTGGGAAGCAGGCCTCCCACGCTGCTGCCTGCTATTTGTTGTTGTTCTATGCCTGTGTTTGCTTGGACAGGGATAGTAACTACATCACTGTTGAGCCTCTTTGTTTGACAACTGCAGTCCAATTAACTAATGACTTGTTGATGAAGTCACAACAGTTTACAAAGCTGAGTCAATCACTGGCTGTGAGCTCAGTGAGTGGAGTGAGGTCAACGCACGGCAGAGCTCTTGGAGTAGGGTTAGAGAGTAGTGGCGACTGGGTAGCGATGGGCTTATAGCTCAGTGAGTGGAGTGAGGTCAACGCACGGCAGAGCTCTTGGAGTAGGGTTAGAGAGTAGTGGCGACTGGGTAGCGATGGGCTTATAGCTCAGTGAGTGGAGTGAGGCCAACGCACGGCAGAGCTCTTGGAGTAGGGTTAGAGAGTAGTGGCGACTGGGTAGCGATGGGCTTATAGCTCAGTGAGTGGAGTGAGGTCAACGCACGGCAGAGCTCTTGGAGTAGGGTTAGAGAGTAGTGGCGACTGGGTAGCGATGGGCTTATTGCTCAGTGAGTGGAGTGAGGTCAACGCACGGCAGAGCTCTTGGAGTAGGGTTAGAGACTAGTGGCGACTGGGTAGCGATGGGCTTATAGCTCAGTGAGTGGAGTGAGGTCAACGCACGACAGAGCTCTTGGAGTAGGGTTAGAGAGTAGTGGCGACTGGGTAGCGATGGGCTTATAGCTCAGTGAGTGGAGTGAGGTCAACGCACGGCAGAGCTCTTGGAGTAGGGTTAGAGAGTAGTGGAGACTGGGTAGCGATGGGCTTATAGAAGTCCACAGATGCTACTTTCAAAGAGGACTAAACACTTCACCTTTGACATGTTGGAAGTGAAGCGGATAAGTTTTATGGCCCCCCGTTTGGATTGACCTGTAGTGTATTACCCCTGGCAGGGCTTTGGGCCGTTCTGCTCCCTGTTGGTTTTCTCAACAGAGAGAATGTGCATTTTGTTTATGTTACCCTGCTCGGCCAAACAGCGGCTTAAGAAAACATAAAATAATGAAAGAAGCCTGACTGACTGACTGATGGACCAAAGGCCACAAGCATTCGACTAATTGTCTTATTTAAAGCAAACATCACAAGATGGAGGAGAAAACGTAAAGGGCATTTAACGGCCTGGTCTTTAACACCCGTCTGCTAACCTGGAGGGAAAGGCAGAAATGGGGAACGGAAGGAGGAGGCAAGGGGGTCGTTATCAATGGGCAGGAACGTGTGTGAGGTGGTGAGTGGGGTGAATTGGGGGGTAAGGGGGTGAGCGGAGACCAAGGGGAGGATAATGGCCTTTTGTGAGGGAGGTCTGCCGGCGTGCCTCTCTAAAACAAGCAGCTTTGTGAGCAATCCCAGACTTTGAACACTTGACCCCGCCAGCCAACACTTGACCCCGCCAGCCCCACTGAGCGGAATTTTAATCTCAGCTGTGTTTATAAGATAGAAAGGCCAGGTAATGATAAGACAGAAAGGCCAGGTAATGATAAGATAGAAAGGCCAGGTAATGATAAGATAGAAAGGCCAGGTTTGATAAGACAGATAGGCCAGGTATGATAAGACAGATAGGCCAGGTATGATAAGACAGATAGGCCAGGTATGATAAGACAGATAGGCCAGGTATGATAAGATAGAAAGGCCAAGTTTGATAAGACAGATAGGCCAGGTATGATAAGACAGATAGGCCAGGTATGATAAGATAGAAAGACCAGGTATGATAAGACAGAAAGGCCAGGTATGATAAGATAGAAAGGCCAGGTATGATAAGACAGATACGCCAGGTAATGATTGTGATGAGAGGGAAAGAAAAGTGAAAGAAAAGAGAGCGAGAGGGTGAGTGAAAGAGTGTGAGAGAGAGAGGGAGAGGGGGAGAGGAGGGAGGGAGAGGGGGGAGAGAGAGAGGGAGGGGAGGGGAGAGAGGGGAGGGAGGGGGGAGAGGGGGAGAGAGAGGGGGAGAGGGGAGAGAGAGAGGGAGGGAGGGAGAGGAGAGAGAGAGGGAGAGAGAGGGAGATAGGGAGAGAGAGAGAGGGAGGGGAGAGAGGGGAGAGAGGGGAGGGGAGAGAGAGAGAGGAGAGAGAGAGAGAGGAGGGGAGAGGGGAGAGCGGGAGGGGGAGAGAGAGAGAGAGAGAGGGAGGGAGAGAGAGGGGAGATGGAGAGAGAGAGAGGGAGGGGAGAGGGGGGAGAGAGAGAGAGAAAGACTGAGAGAGAGAGAGAGAGAGAGAGGGGGGAGGGGAGAGGGGGAGAGAGGGAGGGGAGAGAGAGAGAGAAAGAGCGAGAGAGAGAGAGAGAGAGAGGAGAGAGAGAGAGGGAGAGAGAGAGAGGGAGGGAGAGAGGGAGGGGGAGAGCGGGAGAGAGGGGGGGGGGAGACAGTGAGAGCTGTGTTGCTAAGGGAACGATAGGTACAGTAGAAAATAGCATTCTAATAACAATAGCGGGCACAAACTGGCTGTATTGAACATGTCATTTATCCTGATAATTATCTCCCAAAAATGAATGAAAATGATTTGACAGTAAGAGTGGAGGTGAAAATGAGATGGAGAGGCCCTATCATTTGATGAATAAAGGGAAAAGAAGGTTTTAAAAAATAAAATCTATTTAATAGCCATAGATATTTCCCAGAGAACAGTCCATCTTGATGGTTTCTCAGGATTATTTGCTACCTGCTCACCAGTGGCCAATTCTCACAATGTCATTTCCACCATGTAAATCCATTTCACTGCTTTAAGTGTGTTCAATAAACAAATGTAAGTTATATGCCTGAATGACCACCATTAGGTTAAACATCAGACTGAAGATCAAGGGCTGTATGTATCAAGCTTCTCAGAGGAAGAGTTCTGATCTAGGATCAGGTCCCTCCTGTCCATGGACTATTATTTATTGTTTAGGAGCAATACAGGTGGACAGAAACTTGTTTTGTTTTTACAGACAACATTTTTTGGTTGAATTCAACATGCTAGAATCATACACTCTCACGAGATGACTTTCAGCAGGTGCTAGGTTACTGATGCCTCTCTCATTTCTCTCTCTCTTTCTCGCTTTCTCAGTACCCTCACTCCCACTCCTCTCTCTCTCTCTCTCTCTTCCCCTCTCATTTTATCCCTCTCTCTCTCTCTTTCTCTGCTGTACCCTCCCTCTCTCTCACTCCTCTCTCTCTCTTCCCCTCTCATTTTATCCCTCTCTCTCTCTCTCTTTCTCTGCTGTACCCTCCCTCTCTCTCACTCCTCTCTCTCTCTTCCCCTCTCATTTTATCCCTCTCTCTCTCTCTCTCTCTTTCTCTGCTGTACCCTCCATCTCTCTCCTCCTCTCTCTCTCTTCCCCTCTCATTTTATCCCTCTCTCTCTCTCTCTCTTCTCTCTGCTGTACCCTCCATCTCTCTCACTCCTCTCTCTCTCTTCCCCTCTCATTTTATCCCTCTCTCTCTCTCTCTCTCTCTCTCTTTCTCTGCTGTACCCTCCCTCTCTCTCCTCCTCTCTCTCTCATTTTATCCCTCTTCTCTTTTCCCCTCTCTTATCCCTCTCTCTCTCTCTCCCCTCTCTCTCTCTCTTCCCCTCTCATTTTATCCCTCTCTCTCTCTCTCTCTCTTTCTCTGCTGTACCCTCCATCTCTCTCACTCCTCTCTCTCTCTTCCCCTCTCATTTTATCCCTCTCTCTCTCTCTCTCTCTCTTTCTCTGCTGTACCCTCCCTCTCTCTCACTCCTCTCTCTCTCTTCCCCTCTCATTTTATCCCTCTCTCTCTCTCTCTCTCTCTCTCTTTCTCTGCTGTGCCCTCCCTCTCTCCCTCCCGCCCACTCTCTCTCTCTCTCTCAATTCAATTCATTTCAATTCAATGGGTTTTATTGGCATGGGAAATGTATGTTTACATTGACAAAGCAAGTGAAATGGATAAACAAAAGTGAAATAAACAATAAAAAGTGAACAGTAAATATTACCCTCACAAAAAGTTCCAAAATAAATCATTCCAAATACATTTAAAATGTCATATTATGTCTATATACAGTGTTGTAGCAATGTGCAAATAGTACAAAAGGGAAAGTAAATTAACATAAGTATGGGTTCTATTTACAATGGTGTTTGTTCTTCACTGGTTGCCCTTTTCTTGTGGCAACAGGTCACAAATCTTTCTGCTGTGATGACACACTGTGGTATTTCACCCAGTAGATATGGGAGTTTATCAAAATTGGATTTGTTTTGGAATTATTTATGGATCTGTGTAATCTGAGGGAAATATGTTTCTCTAATATGGTCATACATTTGGCAGGAGGTTAGGAAGTGCAGCTCAGTTTCCACCTCATTTTGTGGGCAGTGTGCAGTGCCTGCCTACAGCGACCTTTCTCAATAGCAAGGCTATGCTCACTGAGTCTGAACATAGTCAAAGAATCCCTTAATTTTGGGTCAGTCACAGTGGTCAGGTATTCTGCCAATGTGTACTCTCTGTTTATGGCCAAATAGCATTCTAGTTTGCGCAGTTTTTTTTGTTAGTTCTTTCCAATGTGTCAAGTAATTATCTTTTAGTTTTCTCATCATTTGATTGGGTCTAATTGTGTTGCTGTCCTGGGGCTCTGTGGGGTCTGTTTGTGTTTGTTAACAGAGCTCCAGGACCAGCTTTCTTAGGGGACTCTTCTCCAGGTTCATCTCCCTGTAGGTGATGGCTTTGTTATGGAGGGTTTGGGAATCGCTTTCTTTTAGGTGGTTGTAGAATTGAATGACTCTCTCTCTCTCTCTCTCTCTCTCTCTCTCTCTCTCTCTCTCTCTCTCTCTCTCTCTCCACCTCCATTCTCTATCACTATATTTCTCTCGCTTTACTCCTCCTCCTCTTCCCTCTTCCATCGTAGATCTATCCCTCTCCTGCTCATTGTTTTTCCGGGCGAGAAGATTAATATAGGTGTGACAGGCTGAAAATCGTGGTGTGATGGAGTTAGAGGACAGAGGCACAGCATTCTTCAAAAAGGAAACGATCCCCCTGTCGTCAACCCATTCCTCTGTGTGTCTGTGTGTGTGTGTATGTGTGTGGTAGTGTGGTAGTGCTTTTGCTTGATCTTTCCTGGCACTCTCCATCGACATGCTCCATGTGCTACAGTTGACACATATAAACTATCCATCAATTCATATCAGAGATGATTTCATGCTCTTCGAGTCACACGAGAGGAATGAAGAAAAATACATTTGTTAAACCACTAGGTTGGGAGACTCGGCCCCAAAGTAAATAAAACACATTTTGTTTTGTTGTTATGGTGTTGTCAGTGAGTGTAGTGCCATGGTCCAGTGGACAAGCCACATACACTGAGTGGACAAAACATTAAAGACACCTGCTCTTTCCATGACATAGACTGACCAAGTGTCACTTGTTAAATTCACTTCAAATCAGTGTAGATGAAGGGGAGGAGACGGGTTAAAGAAGGATTTTTAAGCCTTGAGACAATTGAGACATGGATTGTGTATGTGTACCATTCAGAGGGTGAATGGACAATACAAAATATTTAAGTGCCTTTGAACGGGGTATGCTAGTAGGCGCACCGGTTTGTGTCAAGAACTGCAACACTGCTGGGTTTTTCACACTCAACAGTTTCCCGTGTGTATCAAGAAATGGTCCACCACCCAAAGGACATCCAGCCAACTTGCCACCACTGTGGGAAGCATTGGAGTCAACATGGGCCAGCATCCCTGTGGAGTGAGGGTCCAGGGTTTGGAGATCAGCTAGCTGTTCAAACGGCCCCTTAGCAGTCAGAGGACAGATGTTAGTGTAGGAGGACATCCTGTAACTCTTTGGAGGACATCCTGTAACTCTTTGGAGGACATCCTGTAACTCTTTGGAGGACATCCTGTAGCTCTTTGGAGGACATCCTGTAGCTCTTTGGAGGACATCCTGTAGTTCTTTGGAGGACATCCTGTAGCTCTTTGGAGGACATCCTGTAGCTCTTTGGAGGACATCCTGTAGCTCTTTGGAGGACATCCTGTAGCTCTTTGGAGGACATCCTGTAGTTCTTTGGAGGCCATCCTGTAACTCTTTGGAGGCCATCCTGTAGTTCTTTGGAGGACATCCTGTAGCTCTTTGGAGGACATCCTGTAGTTCTTTGGAGGACATCCTGTAGTTCTTTGGAGGACATCCTGTAGTTCTTTGGAGGACATCCTGTAGCTCTTTGGAGTTCATCCTGTAGCTCTTTGGAGGACATCCTGTAACTCTTTGGAGGACATCCTGTAGTTCTTTGGAGGACATCCTGTAACTCTTTGGAGGACATCCTGTAACTCTTTGGAGGACATCCTGTAAAGAAAGCAGACGGTCAGTTCCTATTCCTGGGAAGAAGTAGGAGGTCACTAGTCTTTGTGTGTGTTCTACGTGTGTGTGTTCTGTGTGTGTGCGTGTGTGTGTGTGTGTGTGTGTCCCGTACAGTCAGGTCTGTGTTGTGAGCTAGAGGTATACAGTCTATTCCTGTTCGGAGCCTCTTCACACAGGAGCTGTGGGCTGTCAGTGGGTCTGCTGTTCAAAGAGAGTAACACCAGGAGTGGGGTAGTCTTGGTCCCCACACCGCTCTGCTGCTCAACTCTGTGGGGGTCTACTCTGGGCTGGGCTTGGCTATGGGGGCTGGGATAGGAGTTGGGAGGTGGGTGTGGTTGCTGTGGTCACGTGTCAGGGGGGCTGTGAGTGAGTGATGCAGGGTGGGCCAGGGGAGCTAAGGTGCTAACGAGAGAAGCAGGCCGTGCTCCCAAGCGAGGGGAGTCTCCCCGTAAATCAGAGGCTCAGAAACAGCCCCTAACCTGGGCTATAGAGAGAACACAGCTAAAGTAGCAGGGTGCCTTTCTCACTGTTACAGGCCAGACACATGGCTTCCATTACACACACACACACACACACAATGCTATCACTCACACACACACACACACACACACACACACACACACACACACACACACACACACACACACACACACACACACACACACACACACACACACACACACACACACACACACACAGTGAATAAACAGTGTATTGTATTCAGGCCTGTTTGGTCTGCTGTAACATTGTCAGACATTGAAAGCGTGTATTCAGTACAGATAACTCCCTAGACAGCAGTTACCTGCTCCGTGTGGAATGTGAACATATGAACCTCCTACAGTATACAGAGTGTAGGCCTCCAGATGTGGTACAGTAAATGTTATCTCTGCAGCCCTGTTCATTCAGTACATCCCGGTGCACATTAACCTTGTGTGCAGTAAGAGCCGTCAGTAGGCCTAATGGAAGGCACTTAGCAGCGCTTAAGTCTTTACTGGTTAACCCCTTCGTCACCACAGCCAGGCACTTTAGCTCTCCAGCAACGCCGGCGTAAATCTCCCATCTTTATATGCGGTAGGGGACAGTCATCTTCAGAGAGACTTGGTCCAAAATGGCACCCTATTCCCTTTATTGTGCACTACTTTTGACCAGAGGGCCCACAGGAAATAGTGCCATTTGACCAGGGTGCCCACAGGAAATAGAGTGACATTTTTGACACGACCATGGTGTCCTTAAATAGTCTACGAGAATCCCAGTCAGCAAACGGGATGTTGTGCTGCTGCATGGTCAATGTGCTTTGCCTTTGTTATCCCAGGGTTTAGTTGAGGTGATATTTCAACATTGGTAAACGGTAAACAGAGTTGACTGCTTTGTGTCTGTTAATGGCCCTCACAGCACTGCACATTTCCCCTGACCGTTCACACTGTCTGAGAGGTATGCTGCCACTCAGCTGTTGATACACATTAGGCTCCACAGACGCAGTTGATTTAGGTCCAGGGCCCAGTCAGAGAGGAACAAATGCTTTACGCAGTAGCAGTAAAACGCAAGAGCCAAAAGATCAATTGGCCTGTTTGTCTGTATTTTTTTCAAAGGAGTGTTTTGTTAAACTCTAAATGGTTCCTTGGTGTTGCTTTAATGAATAAGAACTTTAAGAATGTCTCCAGGAGTGTAGTGAGGGTGTAGATGGTTTCAATCAGGTCCTCTTTAATTACCTTTAATGAGCCAGACAAAAGGGGCTTTTAAGTTCCACATTCAGAACTGGGTTTCTCAGTTTCTCCCACAGGAAGCAATTTGGGGAATTATCAAGACATGATGAGGTCGAAAGCAGCTGAAAGGTCGATAGCAAGGAAACGATTGGGTCAGGATTACCGGAGCGCCAAGTCTAGGTCCAAAAGGCTTCTTAACAGCTTCCACCCCCAAGCCATAATACTCCTGAACAGTTAATCAAATGGCTACCCCCCCCTCCCCACCCCTTCTTTTACACTGCTGCTCCTCTCTGGTTAGTATCTATGTATAGTCACTTTACCTTTACCTACATGTACATATTACCTCAATTACCTGGACTAACCGGTGCCCCAGCACATTGACTCTATACCGGTACCCAGGTGGTATATAGCCTCCACATTAACTCTGTACTGGTACCCCCTGTATATAGCCTCCACATTGACTCTGTACTGGTACCCCTGTATATAGCCTCCACATTAACTCTGTACCAGAAACTCTGTATATAGCCTCCACATTGACTCTGTACCAGTACCCCCTGTATATAGCCTCCACATTAACTCTGTACCGGTACCTCCTGTATATAGCCTCCACATTGACTCTGTACCGGTACCCCCTGTATATAGCCTCCACATTGACTCTGTACCAGTACCCCCTGTATATAGCCTCCACATTGACTCTGTACCAGTAACCCCTGTATATAGCCTCCACATTAACTCTGTACCGGTACCTCCTGTATATAGCCTCCACATTGACTCTGTACCAGTAACCCCCTCTATATAGCCTCCACATTAACTCTGTACCAGTACCCCCTCTATATAGCCTCCACATTGACTCTGTACCAGTAACCCCTGTATATAGCCTCCACATTGACTCTGTACCGGTAACCCCTGTATATAGCCTCCACATTGACTCTGTACTGGTACCCCTGTATATAGCCTCCACATTAACTCTGTACCAGAAACTCTGTATATAGCCTCCACATTGACTCTGTACCAGTACCCCCTGTATATAGCCTCCACATTAACTCTGTACCGGTACCTCCTGTATATAGCCTCCACATTGACTCTGTACCGGTACCCCCTGTATATAGCCTCCACATTGACTCTGTACCAGTACCCCCTGTATATAGCCTCCACATTGACTCTGTACCAGTAACCCCTGTATATAGCCTCCACATTAACTCTGTACCGGTACCTCCTGTATATAGCCTCCACATTGACTCTGTACCAGTACCCCCTGTATATAGCCTCCACATTAACTCTGTACCGGTACCTCCTGTATATAGCCTCCACATTGACTCTGTACCGGTACCCCCTGTATATAGCCTCCACATTGACTCTGTACCAGTACCCCCTGTATATAGCCTCCACATTGACTCTGTACCAGTAACCCCTGTATATAGCCTCCACATTAACTCTGTACCGGTACCTCCTGTATATAGCCTCCACATTGACTCTGTACCAGTAACCCCCTCTATATAGCCTCCACATTAACTCTGTACCAGTACCCCCTCTATATAGCCTCCACATTGACTCTGTACCAGTAACCCCTGTATATAGCCTCCACATTAACTCTGTACCGGTACCCCCTGTATATAGCCTCCACATTGACTCTGTACCGGTACCCCCTGTATATAGCCTCCACATTAACTCTGTACCG
The DNA here is from genome assembly GCF_034236695.1 of Oncorhynchus nerka. Classification (NCBI taxonomy): domain Eukaryota; kingdom Metazoa; phylum Chordata; class Actinopteri; order Salmoniformes; family Salmonidae; genus Oncorhynchus; species Oncorhynchus nerka. The sequence goes on along the minus strand of NC_088422.1, from coordinate 11,860,949 downwards.
GTACCCCCTGTATATAGCCTCCACATTGACTCTGTACCGGTACCCCCTGTATATAGCCTCCACATTGACTCTGTACCGGTACCCCCTGTATATAGCCTCCACATTGACTCTGTACCGGTACCTCCTGTATATAACCTCCACATTAACTCTGTACCGGTACCCCCCTGTATATAGCCTCCACATTGACTCTGTACCGGTACCTCCTCTATATAGCCTCCACATTGACTCTGTACCGGTACCCCCTCTATATAGCCTCCACATTAACTCTGTACCGGTACCCCCTGTATATAGCCTCCACATTGACTCTGTACCGGTACCCCCTCTATATAGCCTCCACATTAACTCTGTACCGGTACCTCCTCTATATAGCCTCCACATTGACTCTGTACCGGTACCCCCTCTATATAGCCTCCACATTGACTCTGTACCGGTACCCCCTGTATATAGCCTCCACATTGACTCTGTACCGGTACCCCCTGTATATAGCCTCCACATTAACTCTGTACCGGTACCCCCTGTATATAGCCTCCACATTGACTCTTTTACCGGTACCCCCTGTATATAGCCTCCACATTAACTCTGTACCGGTACCCCCTGTATATAGCCTCCACATTGACTCTGTACCGGTACCCCCTGTATATAGCCTCCACATTGACTCTGTACCGGTACCCCCTGTATATAGCCTCCACATTGACTCTGTACCGGTACCCCCTGTATATAGCCTCCACATTGACTCTGTGCCGGTACCCCTGTATATAGCCTCCACATTGACTCTGTACCGGTACCCCCTGTATATAGCCTCCACATTGACTCTGTACCGGTACCCCCTGTATATAGCCTCCACATTAACTCTGTACCGGTACCCCCTGTATATAGCCTCCACATTGACTCTGTACCGGTACCCCCCTGTATATAGCCTCCACATTGACTCTGTACCGGTACCCCTGTATATAGCCTCCACATTGACTCTGTACCGGTACCCCCTGTATATAGCCTCCACATTAACTCTGTACCGGTACCCCCTGTATATAGCCTCCACATTGACTCTGTACCGGTACCCCCTGTATATAGCCTCCACATTGACTCTGTACAGTACCTCCTCTATATAGCCTCCACATTGACTCTGTACCGGTACCCCCTCTATATAGCCTCCACATTAACTCTGTACCGGTACCCCTGTATATAGCCTCCACATTGACTCTGTACCGTACCCCCTCTATATAGCCTCCACATTAACTCTGTACCGGTACCTCCTCTATATAGCCTCCACATTGACTCTGTACCGGTACCCCTCTATATAGCCTCCACATTGACTCTGTACCGGTACCCCCTGTATATAGCCTCCACATTGACTCTGTACCGGTACCCCCTGTATATAGCCTCCACATTAACTCTGTACCGGTACCCCTGTATATAGCCTCCACATTGACTCTGTACCGGTACCCCCTGTATATAGCCTCCACATTGACTCTGTACCGGTACCCCCTGTATATAGCCTCCACATTGACTCTGTACCGGTACCCCCTGTATATAGCCTCCACATTGACTCTGTACCGGTACCCCCTGTATATAGCCTCCACATTAACTCTGTACCGGTACCCCCTGTATATAGCCTCCACATTGACTCTGTACCGGTACCCCCTGTATATAGCCTCCACATTGACTCTGTACCGGTACCCCCTGTATATAGCCTCCACATTGACTCTGTACCGGTACCCCTGTATATAGCCTCCACATTAACTCTGTACCGGTACCCCCTGTATATAGCCTCCACATTGACTCTGTACCGGTACCCCTGTATATAGCCTCCACATTGACTCTGTACCGGTACCCCCTGTATATAGCCTCCACATTGACTCTGTACCGGTACCCCCTGTATATAGCCTCCACATTGACTCTGTACCGGTACCCCCTGTATATAGCCTCCACATTGACTCTGTACCGGTACCCCCTGTATATAGCCTCCACATTGACTCTGTACCGGTACCCCCTGTATATAGCCTCCACATTAACTCTGTACCGGTACCCCCTGTATATAGCCTCCACATTGACTCTGTACCGGTACCCCCTGTATATAGCCTCCACATTGACTCTGTACCGGTACCCCCTCTATATAGCCTCCACATTAACTCTGTACCGGTACCCCCTCTATATAGCCTCCACATTAACTCTGTACCGGTACCCCCTGTATATAGCCTCCACATTAACTCTGTACCGGTACCCCCTGTATATAGCCTCCACATTGACTCTGTACCGGTACCCCCTGTATATAGCCTCCACATTGACTCTGTACCGGTACCCCCTCTATATAACCTCCACATTGACTCTGTACCGGTACCCCCTGTATATAGCCTCCACATTGACTCTGTACCGGTACCCCCTCTATATAACCTCCACATTAACTCTGTACCGGTACCCCCTGTATATAGTCTCCACATTGACTCTGTACCGGTACCCCCTCTATATAGCCTCCACATTAACTCTGTACCGGTACCCCCTCTATATAGCCTCCACATTGACTCTGTACCGGTACCCCCTGTATATAGCCTCCACATTGACTCTGTACCGGTACCCCCTGTATATAGCCTCCACATTGACTCTGTACCGATACCCCCTGTATAAAGCCTCCACATTGACTCTGTACCGGTACCCCCTCTATATAGCCTCCACATTGACTCTGTACCGGTACCCCCTCTATATAGCCTCCACATTGACTCTGTACCAGTACCCCCTGTATATAGCCTCCACATTGACTCTGTACCGGTACCCCCTCTATATAGCCTCCACATTAACTCTGTACCGGTACCCCCTCTATATAGCCTCCACATTGACTCTGTACCGGTACCCCCTCTATATAGCCTCCACATTGACTCTGTACCGGTACCCCCTGTATATAGCCTCCACATTGACTCTGTACCGGTACCCCCTGTATAAAGCCTCCACATTGACTCTGTACCGGTACCCCCTCTATATAGCCTCCACATTGACTCTGTACCGGTACCCCCTCTATATAGCCTCCACATTGACTCTGTACCGGTACCCCCTGTATAAAGCCTCCACATTGACTCTGTACCAGTACCCCCTGTATATAGCCTCCACATTGACTCTGTACCGGTACCCCCTGTATAAAGCCTCCACATTGACTCTGTACCGGTACCCCCTGTATATAGCCTCCACATTGACTCTGTACCGGTACCCCCTGTATATAGCCTCCACATTGACTCTGTACCGGTACCCCCTGTATAAAGCCTCCACATTGACTCTGTACCGGTACCCCCTCTATATAGCCTCCACATTGACTCTGTACCGGTACCCCCTGTATATAGCCTCCACATTGACTCTGTACCGGTACCCCCTCTATATAGCCTCGCTATTGTTATTTACTGCTGCTCTTTAACTATTTGTTATTTTAATTTTTTACATATCTATTTTTTACTCAACAGTTATTTTTCTTTGAATTGCTTAGGGGCTTGTAAGTAAGCATTTCACTGTAAGGTCTACTACACCTGTTGTATTCAGCATTTCACTGTAAGGTCTACTACACCTGTTGTATTCAGCATTTCACTGTAAGGTCTACTACACCTGTTGTATTCAGCATTTCACTGTAAGGTCTACTACACCTGTTGTATTCAGCATTTCACTGTGAGGTCTACTATACCTGTTGTATTCAGCATTTCACTGTAAGGTCTACTACACCTGTTGTATTCAGCATTTCACTGTAAGGTCTACTACACCTGTTGTATTCAGCATTTCACTGTGAGGTCTACTACACCTGTTGTATTCAGCATTTCACTGTGAGGTCTACTACACCTGTTGTATTCAGCATTTCACTGTAAGGTCTACTACACCTGTTGTATTCAGCATTTCACTGTAAGGTCTACTACACCTGTTGTATTCAGCATTTCACTGTAAGGTCTACTACACCTGTTGTATTCAGCATTTCACTGTGAGGTCTACTATACCTGTTGTATTCAGCATTTCACTGTGAGGTCTACTACACCTGTTGTATTCAGCATTTCACTGTGAGGTCTACTATACCTGTTGTACTCAGCATTTCACTGTAAGGTCTACTATACCTGTTGTATTCAGCATTTCACTTTAAGGTCTACTACACCTGTTGTATTCAGCATTTCACTGTGAGGTCTACTACACCTGTTGTATTCAGCATTTCACTGTGAGGTCTACTACACCTGTTGTATTCAGCATTTCACTGTAAGGTCTACCTACACCTGTTGTATTCAGCATTTCACTGTAAGGTCTACTACACCTGTTGTATTCAGCATTTCACTGTAAGGTCTACTACACCTGTTGTATTCAGCATTTCACTGTGAGGTCTACTATACCTGTTGTATTCGGCGCATGTGACAAATCAAATTTGATTTGAATTGATTATCAAAATGACCACAACTTTTCTCATCCACACTTTTCTGCTTATGAGTTTCATATAAATCAGCTTTTCAATGTTTTTTGAAAAGGATCAATCTAGGATTGGTGTTTCCATTTTTAAGACTTTTAAATTCATTGATGAATTGACGAGAGTCTCCAGCTGCATCCTTCAACTGTTCACCTTAAAACAGAAGTGGCATGGTGCACAGTTTGTTGTTGTTAACTTCCTGATCGCACCTTTAGGATTCTCCCTTCCCCTCTTCTAATGATTTTATTTCTTGTTTAACTTCCTGATCGCACCTTTAGGATTCTCCCTTCCCCTCTTCTAATGATTTTATTTGTATTTTTAAAAGGAGAACTTTAGTTTATCCAAAGTTAGACAAACTGAAGAGAGCGAATGTTTTCTAAAACGGTTAGAAAGAGAGTAAGACATGACATTTGTTCCATTTGAAGCTAAATGGAATGTACATGAAAACGGTTTAGATCACTGTGTAGTAGGTTCGGAGTCACAGCTTCGCTCCTCGGTGCATCAAAAAGTCACCCGGGAGAAAATGCATTGAAACACCTGTCAAAGCACAGTCAATCATATAGAGTAGGTGTGTGAAAGCAGGATTCAACCACGACTCCATTCCTCCTGCGCTGTGTTCTGAGGATACGGAACAAGCATTCCTCCTGCGCTGTGTTCTGAGGATACGGAACCAGCATTCCTCCTGCGCTGTGTTCTGAGGATACGGATCAAGCATTCCTCCTGCGCTGTGTTCTGAGGATACGGATCAAGCATTCCTCCCGCGCTGTGTTCTGAGGATACGGAACCAGCATTCCTCCCGCGCTGTGTTCTGAGGATACGGATCAAGCATTCCTCCTGCGCTGTGTTCTGAGGATAAGGATCAAGCATTCCTCCTGCGCTGTGATCTGAGGATACGGATCAAGCATTCCTCCTGCCCTGCTGCTCACAGCCTGACAACAAATGATTGTATACATTTCTAGTGAACTAGGTGCCCATGAGAGATGATCATGATAATTTAGGAGAGTTGTTGGACGTATATACACCTCTGGGATCGATAAGCATCAAGAGGACATGTAAATAATGTTATGCTATACACGTCCCAGGATTTAAAGTGTAGATTAGGCTTCCAGTGAGTGAATGCAATTGGGATCATTTTCGGGGTAGGGGAGTGCTTTTTCACTCCGCAAGACCATGCCCCATTTACTTGGTGGCAGACAGAGAGGAATTGTTTCTTTCACACAGATTTGCGTGGTTCACAAACGCAGATTAGGAAAGCTTAAAGGCCCAGTGCAGTCAAAAACGTGATTTCCTGTGTTTTATATATTTTTCCACACGGAGGTTGGGATAATACTGTGTAAATGATGCTAATGGCATTTTAGTGTAAGAGCTGTTTGAAAAGACCGCCTGCGATTTTTGCCTGTTTTGGCGGGATGTAGTTTTGGCCCGCGTGGTGACATCACCAGGCGATAAATTAGTGAATAGACCAATAAGAAAGAGTTGCACACCTAGCAGCTAGTTTTCAGTTGGCCCTTCCCCAGTCAGACCACTCCCAGACAGTCCTAGTAAAATTATTGCTTGAGAAATTACTCTTTGCTAAGAAGCTATTTTGGTTTATTTTTCACAGTAAGGTACTTAATTGTAACCCAGAAATGATTTGATATGGACATAAAAACGGCTGCATGGACCTTTAAGTGATAATTAGCGTACTGTACATATCGCTTTCCTAGGGGCTAGCGGGGAAGGGAATGGCAGATATTATACCTAAATACACCACCCAGGATAACACTACCCACCAAGTACATCACCCAGGATAACACACCCCACCAAGTACATCACCCAGGATAACACACCCCACCAAGTACATCACCCAGGATAACACACCCCACCAAGTACATCACCCAGGATAACACACCCCACCAAGTACATCACCCAGGATAACACACCCCACCAAGTACACCACCCACCAAGTACACCACCCAGAATAACACCACCCACCAAGTACATCACCCAGGATAACACCACACACCAACTACATCACCCAGGATAACACAATCCACCAAGTACACCACCCACCAATTAAATCACCCAGGATAACACAACCCACCAAGAACATCACCCAGGATAACACCATCCACCAAGTACACCACCCACCAATTACATCACCCAGGATAACACCACCCACCAAGTACATCACCCAGGATAACACACCCACCAAGTACATCACCCATGATAACACCACCCACCAAGTACACCACCCAGGATAACACACCCACCAAATACATC
>NC_088422.1:11781773-11846773 GCF_034236695.1 Oncorhynchus nerka | reverse complement strand
TACCCTCTACTACCCCACTACTACCCCCTCTACTACCTATCTAATACCCCTGCTACCCCTACTTCCCATCTACTACCCTCTACTACCCAACTACTACCCTCTACTATCCCCTACTACCTATCTACTACCCCACTACTACCCCTACTACCCCACTACTACCCCTCTACTACCCCTACTTCCTATCTACTACCCCTTACTACCTATCTACTACCCCTACTACCCCCTACTACCTATCTACTACCCCTACTACCCCTACTACTCCCTACTACCTATCTACTACCCCACTACTACCCTCTACTACCCCTACTTCCTATCTACTACCCCTACTACCCCCTACTACTCCCTACTACCTATCTACTACCCCCTACTACCCCCTACTACCCCTCTACTACCCCCTACTACCCCCCTACTACCCCCTCTACTACCCCCTACTACCCCCTACTACCCCTACTACCCCTCTACTACCCCTCTACTACCCCTACTACCCCTACTAACCCCTACTACCCTCTACTACCCCCTACTACCCCCTACTACCCCCTACTACCCCTCTACTACCCCCTACTACCCTCTACTACCCTCTACTACCCCCTACTACCCATCTACTACCCCCTACTACCTCACTACTACCCCCTACTACCTCACTACTACCCCCTACTACCCCTCTACTACCCCACTACTACCCTCCTACTACCCTCTACTACCTATCTACTACCCCCTGCTACCCCTACTTCCCATCTACTACCCTCTACTACCCCTACTACCTATCTACTACCCCACTACTACCCCTACTACCCCACTACTACCCCTCTACTACCCCCTACTTCCTATCTACTACCCCCTTACTACCTATCTACTACCCCCTACTACCCCCTACTACCTATCTACTACCCCCCTACTACCCCCTACTACTCCCTACTACCTATCTACTACCCCACTACTACCCCTCTACTACCCCCTACTTCCTATCTACTACCCCCCTACTACCCCCCCTACTACTCCCTACTACCTATCTACTACCCCCTACTACCCCTACTACCCCTCTACTACCCCCCTACTACCCCCCCTACTACCCCTCTACTACCCCTACTACCCCACTACTACCCCCTCTACTACCTATCTAATACCCCCTGCTACCCCCTACTTCCCATCTACTACCCTCTACTACCCAACTACTACCCCTCTACTATCCCCTACTACCTATCTACTACCCCACTACTACCCCTACTACCCCACTACTACCCCTCTACTACCCCCTACTTCCTATCTACTACCCCTTACTACCTATCTACTACCCCCTACTACCCCCTACTACCTATCTACTACCCCCTACTACCCCTACTACTCCCTACTACCTATCTACTACCCCACTACTACCCCTCTACTACCCCTACTTCCTATCTACTACCCCTACTACCCCTACTACTCCCTACTACCTATCTACTACCCCCTACTACCCCTCTACTACCCCCTCTACTACCCCCTACTACCCCCTACTACCCCCTCTACCCCCTACTACCCCTACTACCCCTACTACCCCTCTACTACCCTCTACTACCCCTACTACCCCTACTAACCCCTACTACCCCTCTACTACCCCTACTACCCCCTACTACCCCCTACTACCCTCTACTACCCCTACTACCCCTCTACTACCCCTCTACTACCCCCTACTACCCATCTACTACCCCTACTACCTCACTACTACCCCCTACTACCTCACTACTACCCCCTACTACCCTCTACTACCCCACTACTACCCTCCTACTACCCTCTACTACCTATCTACTACCCCCTGCTACCCCTACTTCCCATCTACTACCCTCTACTACCCCTACTACCTATCTACTACCCCACTACTACCCCCTACTACCCCACTACTACCCCTCTACTACCCCCTACTTCCTATCTACTACCCCTTACTACCTATCTACTACCCCCTACTACCCCCTACTACCTATCTACTACCCCTACTACCCCCTACTACTCCCTACTACCTATCTACTACCCCACTACTACCCCTCTACTACCCCCTACTTCCTATCTACTACCCCCTACTACTCCCTACTACCTATCTACTACCCCCTACTACCCCCTACTACCCCTCTACTACCCCCTACTACCCCCTACTACCCCTCTACTACCCCCTACTACCCCCTACTACCCCTCTACTACCCTCTACTACCCCCCCTACTACCCCCTACTACCCCCTCTACTACCCCTACTACCCCCTACTACCCTCTACTACCCCCCTACTACCCCCTACTACCCACTACTACCCTCTACTACCCCCCTACTACCCTCTACTACCCCCCTACTACCCCCCCTACTACCCCTCTACTACCCCCTACTACCCCTCTACTACCCCTACTACCCCTACTACCCCCTACTACCCCTCTACCCCCTACTACCCCCTACTACCCCTCTACTACCCCCTCTACTACCCCCTACTACCCCTCTACTACCCATCTACTACCCCCTACTACCTCACTACTACCCCCTACTACCCCACTACTACCCCCTACTACCCTCTACTACCCCACTACTACCCCCCTACTACCCCTCTACTACCTATCTACTACCCCCTGCTACCCCTACTTCCCATCTACTACCCTCTACTACCCAACTACTACCCCTCTACTACCCCTACTACCTATCTACTACCCCACTACTACCCCCTACTACCCCACTACTACCCCTCTACTACCCCCTACTTCCTATCTACTACCCCTTACTACCTATCTACTACCCCCTACTACCCCTACTACCTATCTACTACCCCCCCTACTACCCCCTACTACTCCCTACTACCTATCTACTACCCCACTACTACCCCCTCTACTACCCCTACTTCCTATCTACTACCCCCTACTACCCCTACTACTCCCTACTACCTATCTACTACCCCTACTACCCCTACTACCCCTCTACCCCCTACTACCCCTACTACCCCTCTACTACCCCCCTACTACCCCCCTACTACCCCTCTACTACCCTCTACTACCCCCTTCTACCCCCTCTACTACCCCCTACTACCCCTACTACCCCTCTACTACCCCCTACTACCCTCTACTACCCCCTACCCCTCTACTACCCCTCTACTACCCCTACTACCCTCTACTACCCATCTACTACCCCTACTACCTCACTACTACCCCCTACTACCCCACTACTACCCCTACTACCCCCTCTACTACCCCACTACTACCCCCTACTACCCCCTCTACTACCTATCTACTACCCCCTGCTACCCCCTACTTCCCATCTACTACCCTCTACTACCCAACTACTACCCTCTACTATCCCCTACTACCTATCTACTACCCCCTACTACCTATCTACTACCCCACTACTACCCCCTACTACCCCACTACTACCCTCTACTACCCCCTACTTCCTATCTACTACCCCTTACTACCTATCTACTACCCCTACTACCCCCTACTACCTATCTACTACCCCCTACTACCCCCTACTACTCCCTACTACCTATCTACTACCCCACTACTACCCCCTCTACTACCCCTACTTCCTATCTACTACCCCCTACTACCCCCTACTACTCCCTACTACCTATCTACTACCCCCTACTACCCCTACTACCCCTCTACTACCCCCTACTACCCCTACTACCCTCTACTACCCCTACTACCCCCCTACTACCCTCTACTACCCTCTACTACCCCTACTACCCCCTACTACCCCTCTACTACCCCTCTACTACCCCCTACTACCCCTACTACCCCCTACTACCCCTCTACTACCCCCTACTACCCCCTACTACCCACTACTACCCTCTACTACCCCCTACTACCCTCTACTACCCCCTACTACCCCTACTACCCCTCTACTACCCCTACTACCCTCTACTACCCCCTACTACCCCTACTACCCCTACTACCCTCTACTACCCCTACTACCCCTACTACCCCCTCTACTACCCTCTACTACCCCCTACTACCCCTCTACTACCCATCTACTACCCCTACTACCTCACTACTACCCCCTACTACCCCACTACTACCCCCTACTACCCTCTACTACCCCACTACTACCCCTACTACCCTCTACTACCTATCTACTACCCCCTGCTACCCCCTACTTCCCATCTACTACCTCTACTACCCAACTACTACCCTCTACTACCCCCTACTACTTATCTACTACCCCACTACTACCCCCTACTACCCCACTACTACCCTCTACTACCCCTACTTCCTATCTACTACCCTTACTACCTATCTACTACCCCCTACTACCTATCTACTACCCCCTACTACCCCCTACTACTCCCTACTACCTATCTACTACCCCACTACTACCCTCTCTACTACCCCCTACTTCCTATCTACTACCCCCTACTACTCCCTACTACCTATCTACTACCCCTACTACCCCCCTACTACCCATCTACTACCCCCTACTACCCCCTACTACCCCTCTACTACCCCTACTACCCCCCTACTACCCCCTCTACTACTCCCTACTACCTATCTACTACCCCCTACCCCCTACTACCCATCTACTACCCCTACTACCCTCTACTACCCCTACTACCCCTACTCTACTACCCCCTACTACCCTCTACTACCCCCCCTACTACCCCCTACTACCCTCTACTACCCCCTACTACCCCCTACTACCCCTCTACTACCCCTCTACTACCCCCTACTACCCTCTACTACCCCCCTACTACCCCTCTACTACCCCCCTACTACCCCCTACTACCCCTCTACTACCCCACTACTACCCCCTACTACCCCCTCTACTACCTATCTACTACCCCCCTGCTACCCCTACTTCCCATCTACTACCCTCTACTACCCAACTACTACCCTCTACTATCCCCTACTACCTATCTACTACCCCCTACTACCTATCTACTACCCCACTACTACCCCCTACTACCCCTCTACTACCCTCTACTACCCCCTACTTCCTATCTACTACCCCTTACTACCTATCTACTACCCCCTACTACCCCCTACTACCTATCTACTACCCCCCTACTACCCCCCTACTACTCCCCCCTACTACCTATCTACTACCCCACTACTACCCTCTACTACCCCCTACTTCCTATCTACTACCCCCTACTACCCCCCTACTACTCCCTACTACCTATCTACTAACCCCTACTACCCTCTACTACCCCCTACTACCCCCTACTACCCCCTACTACCCTCTACTACTCCCCTACTACCCCCTACTACCCCCTACTACCCCTCTACTACCCTCTACTAACCCCCTACTACCCCCTACTACCCCCTACTACCCCTCTACTACCCCTCTACTACCCCCCTACTACCCCCTAATATCCCCCCTACTACCCCCTACTACCCCTCTACTACCCCCTACTACCCCCTACTACCCCTCTACTACCCCCCTACTACCCCCTACTACCCCCTACTACGTCTCTAGTACAGAAATGTGGAAGTCTTTAGCAGCTAAGCTTTGTTAGGCAACTCTAAACAGGAGACGGGGATCTGGTTTGTGTTAAAGGCAACTTGACAGTTTTTTAGATCAGTCGATTGGGCTCTCGTCTGACGTGTGTGTGTGTGTGTGTGTGTGTGTGTGTGTGTGTGTGTGTGCGTGCGTGCGTGCGTGCGTGCATGCGTGCGTATGTGTGTGTGTGTGTGTGTGCGTGTTTGTGTGTGCGTGCGTGCGTGTGTGTGTGTGTGTGCGTGCGTGTGTGTGCGTGTGCGTGCGTGCGTGCGTGCGTGCGTGCGTGTGTGTGCGTGCGTGCGTGCGTGCGTGTGTGTGTGTGTGTGCGTGCGTGCGTGCGTGCGTGTGTGTGCGTGCGTGCGTGTGTGTGTGTGTGTGCGTGTTTGTGTGTGCGTGCGTGCGTGCGTGTGTGTGTGTGTGTGTGTGTGTGTGTGTGTGTGTGTGTGTGCGTGCGTGCGTGCGTGCGTGCGTGTGTGTGTGTGCGTGTTTGTGTGTGCCTAGCCTGAGAGACTGTGTGTGGATGACGCCTGAATAGAAGCTGAAGGACAGCTATTAGGAAAACATCTCTCAGCCCCTTGTGATGTTAGCATCGTGAAGTAGCTAGAACACACCGACTTCAAAGGCACTAAACGTTCATCTATTTGTAAGTGCACTCCCATGTTTGTTTACTTGTTAGTTAGGGGCTAGTGAGGCTGATGAGCCTTTTGAAGTGAAGAACGAGTGGTAACGCAGGCTGGTATTAACAAATAGGGAACACACTTATCATCAGGTCCCCCTCTACCCATGTAATCATATTAATTATGTACTAAAATGCTAAACTGATCCTAGATCAGCAGGCCTGCTCTGAGATGCTTTATGGAACAACATGTGCAGTATATTCCACAATATTCTCAGCCATGTGTCTAATTATGAACGTAATAAAAGTATATATATTATATTATATAATATGATTATATAATTATATGATATATTATATTTTATATATATAATATATTATATTATATATGATATGATATTTTATATATATTATATTTTATATATAGTATATTATATATGATATATATTATATTATATATGATATATTATATTTTATATATATTATATATGATTTATATTATATATGTATTTTATAATATATCTCACTAATAAGACTACACATGTGCAGTTCAAGATGATCATGTACATGGGCTTGTGTTTTTTGGACTGACTCGGACTGACTTTAGGCTTTTTATCAAATCACATGCTACATGCTGAATTGGAAGGATTTTAGTCATTCATACAGATGTATGTCAAAGGTTGGTTCAGTTAATACATGGGGCGGCAGGGTATTCTAGTGGTTAGAGCGTTGGACTAGTAACCGGAAGGTTTTAAATTAGAATCTTTGTCATTTATGTATTATGTCCCAGGTTCCGATGGTGGATATATGTGTGTCCTGAATGGCACCCTATTCTCTATCTAGTGCACTACTTCTCATAGGGCTCTGGTCAAAAGTAGTGCACTACATAGGGATAAAAATGTGTCCTTAATGGCACCCTATTCCCTATCTAGTGCACTACTTATCATAGGGCTCTGGTCAAAAGTAGTGCACTACATAGGGATTATCTGTGTCCTGAATGGCACCCTATTCCCTATCTAGTGCATTTCTTCTCATAGGGCTCTGGTCAAAAGTAGTGCACTACATAGGGAATAGGGTGCCCGTGGGGATGCAAGCGGAATCTGAGCGGTTTCATTCCTTGCATTGTGTCTGTTTATCCACCGCTCTGCAAACATCTCACTGTTGCCATGGTAATCCAGGCCACGAGCCGCGGTGAACGACTTTATAAAGCTCTCCGCTGTGTAGTCTCTCTTAGAAACCCGTCGTTTGTCACAACATGTTTATGTGGACTGTGTGTTTGTTGCTGCTGTCCAGACCATCTTCTTGCCGGGTCACAAAATGTAAAGTGACAGATGTTCAAATGTTTTTCAGTGAAAAATGGCTACTCCTTCCACGTAGAGCATAAACTGATGTGACATCACACTGCCCTTTCCTCTATGCATAGAGCGCTGTACATAAATCAAACAGGCTTGTCCATCTTTCTGGTCCCAGTCCATTCCTGCATAAAGCTCTGTAGATTGTGTAAGGGTGAATCTTAATTGTATTTGCTTGATTCCTCACATCCTCTCTCCTCACCTCCTTCTCAAAACGCATATCGTTTTAAGGAAGTGAGAGTAGAAGATGTGAGGAATCAAAGACAATTGAGATTCACCCTTTGATATGGGAGTTGCTTCATATCTAAACTACTGGTATGTGAATGATGGTCATTTTGTCACTAGTTCTGTGTACAAGAGGTCGAAGCAACACGAAAACATGGCTAATCACTTCATGAATATATTAATCATGTCTTATTTTCATCCCGCCTAGCTGCCACAACTCCATCGAAAACAAACCACTGACCTCTAACATTTGGCAATTGGCAGTAAAGGATACTGTATGGCTGTCATTGGAATATCAGACCTTTTCTGCATAGCTCCTCCCTCTCCACCTCAAACCCTTTGTTTCATCTCCCTTCATCTCTCTCTCTCTCTCTCTCTCTCTCTCTCTCTCTCTCTCTCTCGATCTATCTCTCTAAAGTACACGCTTTCTTTCTCTATCACTCTCTCTATTTCTCTCTCTATTTCTGTCTATCTCTTTATCTCTCTAAAGCATACCCTCTCTTTATCACTCTCTATCTCTCTAAAGCACACTCTCTCTCTATCTCTCTCTCTCTCTCTCTCTCTCTCTCTCTCTCTCTCTGTCTCTCTCTCTCTCTCTCTCTCTCTCTATCTATCTCTCTAAAGTACACGCTTTCTTTCTCTATCACTCTCTCTCTATTTCTGTCTATCTCTTTATCTCTCTAAAGCATACCCTCTCTTTATCACTCTCTATCTCTCTAAAGCACACTCTCTTTCTCTATCACTCTCTATATATATCTCTCTCTATCGCTCTAAAGCACACTCTCTCTTTCTCTATCACTCTCAATATATATATCTCTCTATCTCTCTAAAGCACACTCTCTCTATATATCTCTCTCTCTATCTCTCTAAAGCACACTCTCTCTATATATCTCTCTCTCTATCTCTCTAAAGCATACTCTCTCTATATATCTCTCTCTCTATCTCTCTAAAGCATACTCTCTCTATATCTCTCTCTCTCTATCTCTCTAAAGCACACTCTCTCTATATATATCTCTCTCTATCTCTCTAAAGCACACTCTCTTTCTCTATATATCTCTCTCTCTATCTCTATAAAGCACACTCTCTCTATATATCTCTCTCTCTATCTCTCTAAAGCACACTCTCTCTATATATCTCTCTCTCTATCTCTCTAAAGCACACTCTCTCTATATATATCTCTCTCTATCTCTCTAAAGCACACTCTCTATATATATCTCTCTCTATCTCTCTAAAGCACACTCTCTTTCTCTATCACTCTCTCTATATATATATCTCTCTATCTCTCTAAAGCACACTGTCTCTTTCTCTATCACTCTCTCTCTCTATATCTCTCTCTCTATCTCTCTAAAGCACACTCTCTCTCTCTATCACTCTCTCTCTATATATATCTCTCTCTATCTCTCTAAAGCACACACTCTCTTTCTCTATCACTCTCTCTATATATATCTCTCTCTATCTCTCTAAAGCACACTCTCTCTTTCTCTATCACTCTCTCTATATATATTTCTCTATCTCTCTAAAGCACACTCTCTATATATATCTCTCTCTATCTCTCTAAAGCACACACTCTCTTTCTCTATCACTCTCTCTATATACATCTCTCTCTATCTCTCTAAAGCACACTCTCTCTATATATATATCTCTCTATCTCTCTAAAGCACACACTCTCTTTCTCTATCACTCTCTCTATATATATCTCTCTCTATCTCTCTAAAGCACACTCTCTCTTTCTCTATCACTCTCTCTATATATTTCTCTCTCTATCTCTCTAAAGCACACTCTCTTTCTCTATCACTCTCTCTATATATATCTCTCTCTATCTCTCTAAAGCACACTCTCTCTTTCTCTATCACTCTCTCTATATATATCTCTCTCTATCTCTCTAAAGCACACTCTCTCTATATATATCTCTCTCTATCTCTCTAAAGCACACTCTCTCTTTCTCTATCACTCTCTCTATATATATCTCTCTCTATCTCTCTAAAGCACACTCTCTCTTTCTCTATCACTCTCTCTATATATATCTCTCTCTATCTCTCTAAAGCACACTCTCTCTATATATATCTCTCTCTATCTCTCTAAAGCACACTCTCTTTCTCTATCACTCTCTCTATATATATCTCTCTCTATCTCTCTAAAGCACACTCTCTCTATATATATGTATCTCTCTATCTCTCTAAAGCACACTCTCTTTCTCTATCACTCTCTCTATATATATCTCTCTCTATCTCTCTGAAGCACACTCTCTCTCTATATCTCTCTCTCTATCTCTCTAAAGCACACTCTCTCTCTATATATCTCTCTCTATCTCTCTAAAGCACACTCTCTCTTTCTCTATCACTCTCCTTCCCTCTGCTCTGCTGTCCTGTGAGTACTGGGTTGGATGTTGTAGTGTTGTGTGGAGGCCCAGGGCCATGGAACCCTTTCACGTGATTAGTGATATCTGTTATCATTCTGGCTGCTTCAAGTTCAGTAACATACCTCTCCTCTGCTTATTGTGCGTGTAAGATCAGGTGCCCGTGTACACTGGTGTAAAGTACTTAAGTAAATATACTTTAAAGTACTACATATGCCGTTTTTTGGGGGGTATCTGTACTTTGCTTTCCTATTTATATTTTTGACAACTTTTACTCTTATTTCACTACATTCCTAAAGAAAATAATGTACTTTTTACTCCCTGACACCCAAAAGTACTCGTTACATTTTGAATGCTTAGCATGACAAGAAAAGGCCCCAAAAAATAAACCTCCTCTCACTGTCAACTGTGTTTATTTTCAGCAAACTTAACATGTGTAAATATTTGTATGAACATAAAAAGATTCAACAATTGAGACATAAACTGAACAAGTTCCACAGACATGTGACTAACAGAAATTGAATAATGTGTCCCTGAACAAAGGGGGGGTCAAAATCAAAAATAACAGTCAGTATCTGGTGTGGCCACCAGCTGAATTAAGCACTGCAGTTCATCTCATCCTCATGGACTGCACCATATTTGCCAGTTCTTGCTGTGAGATGTTACCCCACTCGTCCACCAAGGCACATGCAAGTTCCCGGACATTTCTGGAGGGAATGGCCCTAGCCCTCACCCTCCGATCCAACAGGTCCCAGACATACTCAATGGGATTGAGATCCGGGCTCTTCGCTGGCCATGGCAGAACACTGATATTCCTGTCTTGCAGGAAATAGTTCATTGAAGAAGCATGAGAAACAGTGTTAAAACCCATTTACAATGAAGATCTGTGAAGTTATTTGCATTTTTACGAATTATCTTTGAATGACAGGGTCCTGATAAAGGGATGTTTCTTTTTTTTCTGACTTTATTTGTCTCCGTCTGAAAATCGCTCCAGGCTACATGCGGAATGTGTTCTCTCTCCAACTCTGCTCTCTTCAACTACCTGCGTCTATAACCTTTTGGCTTATATAAGCCCAGTAAAACCGATAGCCTAATAAAATGGTCCATGTGAGGATCTCTGTCAATGTAACCTATTTCTTAGGTTTGTTGTTATTTTTGTACAGAATTGCTGGGACCATGATTGGCAAGCCAGCTGCTTCACACACTCCTAAATTAACATTTGCGCGACTGCGGTCAGTTTCGGGAGACGTCCTTGAGGAGGGGGTGGGAGTCTTGGTATGAAAACCTGCTGGAACAGGGTGAAGAAATCAGTCCTGGACAGACCTTAGAGATCAAATAGCATTTCTACTGCATAGCATTGTTGTTTATGTATATGTTTCTGTGTATCCGTCTACACATCAACTTTAGGAGGGGAATAAATCTGGATATAATGCTTTACGGATGTTTAGCCTTTGATGGGTTGTTTTTTCCACAACAAATACTGTAAAATATGTTGAGCGTTTTAATGTGTCTGTTGGGATAGGAATGGCTGTGAGCTCACCATAACACGTACTATTGCATGACACTATTTCCCATCCGCTCTGTTTTATTGCTGGTAATATTACTGAGTAATACGCAGTTGAACACACATATTATCCTTTGTGAAGAGCATCTATAAAAGTGTGTGTGTGTGTGTGTGTGTACACATGCACACGCACACCCACGCTCGCGCACACACGCAAACACACTCACAGTTTTCTATTACTGTCCTGGTGGGTACCAAATAATTGATTCCCATCCAAAATCCTATTTTCCCTAACCTTAAATCTAACCCTAACCTTAACCCTGAACCTAACCCTAAACCTTTTTAATTTTTTAATTTTACCTTTATTTTACTACGCAAGTCAGTTAAGAACAAATTCTTATTTTCAATGACGGCCTAGGAACAGTGGGTGTCTGTTCAGGGGCAGAACGACAGATTTTGTACCTTGTCAGCTCGGGGATTTGAACTTGCAACCTTTCGGTTACTAGTCCAATGCTCTAACCACTAGGCTAACCTAAACCTAAACCTAAACCTGAACCTAAACCTGAACCTAAACCTGATCCTAGCCCTAACCCTAATTGTAACCTTAAACCTAACCCCTAAGCTTAAAATAGCTGAATTATCCTTGTTTTTACTATCCTTGTGAGAACTTCTGGTACCCACAAAGATAATTAAACAAAAATACACACGCACACACACACACACACACACACACACACACACACACACACACACACACACACACACACACACACACACACACACACACACACACACACTATACTGTTGGACCCTACCCTTGACAGGAGGTCTGGCTATACTGCTGCATAGTTATTTTTGAACTATTGTACTCCCACCAAAACACAGGAAGCCATGCCATTACAACACATGAGGAGAGCATTATCATATCACCTGAATACAGAAATCCCCAAAACCAGGAGAACCAATAGCAGAGTGTACCACAGCTGGGGTCATAAATCTTCTGGTTTGCTGTCCGATACGTGTACTAATTATAGCTTTCAGGTTATGATAATATTTAGTGTTTTGTAGTTTGGCTGCTCAGTGGCGCAAGAAGTCCATTAATCACACCAGGCGGCATCTGTGCGGCCTGAGTGTATGCGTGTATGTGTGTGTGTGTGTGCGTGTGTTTGTGGGCGTGTATGTGTGTGTGCGTGTGTGTGCATGTGTGTGTGTGCGTGTGTGTGTGCGTGTGTGTTTGTGGGCGTGTGTGTGTGTGTGTGTTTGTGTGTGCGTGTGTGTGTGTGCTTGTGTTTGTGGGTGTGTGTGTGCGTGTGTGTGTGTGCGCGTGTGCGTGTGCGTGTGTTTGTGGGCGTGTATGTGTGTGCGTGTGTGTGTGTGTGCGTGTGTTTGTGGGCGTGTGTGTGTGTGTGTGCGTGTGTGTGTGCGTGTTTGTGGGCGTGTGTGTGCTTGTGTTTGTGGGCGTGTGTGTGCTTGCATGCGTGCGTCCGCACGTTTGTGTGAGTAGAATGGTAACTGTGTTATTCGGGCCTCTGTGCTATAAGGAGATCTAATAGAGAGGATTTGGCTGTCTCAGTGTTGTAGCTGGATCTGTGTCCAAAAATGCCACCTTCTTCCCTACATTAAATTATATAGTGCACTACTTTTAACCAGGGCCCATAGTGCACTCTATACAGACAGTGTGTGAGTCAGGTAAGTGTATGAGTGCTGGGGTACTGTAGGTAAAGAGAGAGAGAGAGAGAGAGAGAGAGAGGGAGAGAAAGAGCAGAGAGAGAGAGAAGAGAGAGCAGAGAGAGAGAAGAGAGAGCAGAGAGAGAGAGAGGAGAGAGAAAGAGAGAGAGAGAGGAGAGAGAGCGAGAGAGATAGAGGAGAGAGAGAGAGAGAGAGAGAGAAGAGAGAGAGAAGAGAGAGCAGAGAGAGAGAGAGGAGAGAGAGAGAGAGAAAGAGAGAGATATTAACCCATATTTATGCTTATTAATTTTATCTTGTGTCCTTTAACTATTTGTACATTGTATATATATATATAATATGACATTTGTAATGTCTTTACTGTTTTGAAACTTCTGTATGTGTAATGTTTACTGTTAATTTTTGTTGTTTTTCACTTTATATATTCACTTTGTATGTTGTCTACCTCACTTGCTTTGGCAATGTTAACACATGTTTCCCATGCCAATAAAGCCCTTGAATTGAAATTGAATTGAAATTGAGAGAGAGAGGAGAGAGAGAGAGAGAGCGAGAGAGGAGAGAGAGAGAGAGAGAGAGAGAGAGAGAGAGAGAGAGAGAGAGAGAGAGAGAGAGAGAGAGAGAGAGCTCAGCTATCTCTGGGGATATGTTGAATCTGGAGATCTGGTAGGTCATCCCGAGCTGTCTCTGATGTCAGTTAAACCTCTGACCTCCATTCCTCTTGAAGCATGGTCATCTCTCTGCTTAATATACAGTAAGCTTTAAAGGGTTGGTCAAAACAAGCATTGTGATTGGTTGACATACTAAAAAAACAAAAACAAAAAATAAACAGTTTAGCAGGGGTAAGCCTATGACGCAAAAGTGTCTATCTTGTTTTTCAATATCAGACCATTAACACAACATGAAATTCTTACTGCATTTAAGCAATATGTCCTGAAGGGGTGTGGTATATGGCCAATATACCACGGCTAAAGGCTGTTCTTATCCACGACGCAATGAGGAGTGCCTGGATACAGCCCTTGGCTGTGGTATATCGGCCATTTACCCAGAGGAGCCTTATTGCTATTATAAACTGGTTACCAATGTCATTAGAACAGTACAAATAATTGCTTTGTCATGGCTGTCAGCCAATCAGCATTCAGGGCTCGAAACACCCAGTTTATAATTAAAATGATTCTATTTGGCTATATTTCCAGCCTTCTTGCTCCATCGGTATGCTATATGCAGTGTCTCTCCACAACTTCTAAAGCCACGGTAACTGGAGAAACTGCCTAACGTACTTTTATATAAATATTCATCTGGTACCAGAGGTGTGTTGTTATTTAATGTCATTGCTCATACAGCGACGGGACATTAATAAAGCTCTGTATGCTCTGGCATTATAGATGGATAATCTGTTTAAATCTCCCAGAAGTTAATGTTCAAAGTGCTATTGGTCGATGCACACTGTATATTCTGCTGCTCTAGATTCCGCTTCCTTTGCATACATCCCAAATGGCACCCTATTCCCTACGTAGTACACTACTTTTGCCTAGGGATCTGGTCAAAAGTAGTGGACTATATAGGGAATAGGGTGCCATTTGAAACGTAACCCTTTTCTTTTCCCATGGCCCGTGCAGAGCAGGTATGAGTACAGGTTGCATTTTAAACTAAAGCAGGGAAAGCATTACGGAAATCTTCAAGGACTGGAGATCACAGTCCAAAGTCAAACATCTGGATCCAACGGTAGGCGAGGTATGTAAGAAAGGCTTTATCCCTCTTCCTCCCACTCTACCCCCGCACAAATACACATCACCACTGCTGACACTCCGCTTGAGAGGCTTCTGGGAAATCTGTGTCGACACATGATGAACGGAGGGAGGATGGAGGAGGGGGAGACATTTAGGGGCTGCTGCCTGTTCCATTTGAGACAGACCAACATTTTGGGGCAACTGGAAAATCAAATGACTTTTGCCGTCTGCGTTTTCAAAGGCGACATATATTGAGCGTGTGTTTGCGTGTGGGTGCGCATTCGTGCGTGTGTTTGAGCGAGAGGGTTGAAATCAATAATGGTTTTCAAACCAGGCCCGCACACGACAGGAATTCACTGACACAAACCTGATGGAACATGCTGTCTCTTTTCTTATCTCTTCTTTCTTTGCTTTTCAGTTCAACGTTAAGTACAGGTTGTGATCACGTTAAATAGAGGTTGTGATCACGTTAAGTACAGGTTGTGATCACGTTAAATAGAGGTTGTGATCACGTTAAGTACAGGTTGTGATCACGTTAAATAGAGGTTGTGATCACGTTAAATAGAGGTTGTGATCACGTTAAGTACAGGTTGTGATCACGTTAAATACAGGTTGTGATCACGTTAAGTACAGGTTGCTATCACATTAAGTACAGTACAGGTTGCTATCACATTAAATACAGGTTGCTATCACGATAAGTACAGGTTGCTATCACATTAAATACAGGTTGCTATCACGTTAAATACAGGTTGCTATCACATTAAATACAGGTTGCTATCACATTAAATACAGGTTGCTATCACATTAAATACAGGTTGCTATCACATTAAATACAGGTTGCTATCACATTAAATACAGGTTGCTATCACATTAAATACAGGTTGCTATCACATTAAATACAGGTTGCTGAAATACAGGTTGCTATCACATTAAATACAGGTTGCTATCACATTAAATACAGGTTGCTATCACATTAAATACAGGTTGCTATCACGTCACATAGAGGGTGAATAGTAGTAAGGATGCTCCTAGGGCTGAACAAGCTGTCACAGCATGTCCTGTATGACTACATTGGGATGTTTATCTCACCAGAGGCCATTCAGTTCTTACATCTCCTCTATGATTAAGGCACTGCCTGGTGTTCAGTACGAGTCCCATTTTCATTTGACTGTGTGACCTGGTTCACCCTATGGGGCTGTGGGTGAGTCAACGCTGCTGGTCCCACAGCGGTACTGTGTGACCTGGTTCACCCTATGGGGCTGTGGGTGAGTCAACGCTGCTGGTCCCACAGCAGTACTGTGCACCTGGTCCCCTAGGGGCTGTGGGTGAGTCAACGCTGCTGGTCCCACAGCGACCTGGTTCACCCTATGGGGCTGTGGGTGGGGCTGTGGTCCCACAGAGTCTGTGCACCTGGTTCTGCTGTCCCACAGCTGGTCCCACTGTGTGACCTGGTTCACCCTATGGGGCCGTGGGTGAGTCAACTGGTCCCACAGCTGGTCCTGGTTCACAGGGGCTGTGGGTGAGTACTGTCCCACAGCACCTGGTTCACCCTATGGGGCTGTGGGTGAGTCAACGCTGCTGGTCCCACAGCAGTACTGTGCACCTGGTTCACCCTATGGGGCTGTGGGTGAGTCAACGCTGCTGGTCCCACAGCGGTACTGTGCACCTGGTTCACCCTATGGGGCTGTGGGTGAGTCAACGCTGCTGGTCCCACAGCGGTACTGTGTGACCTGGTTCACCCTATGGGGCTGTGGGTGAGTCAACGCTGCTGGTCCCACAGCGGTACTGTGCACCTGGTTCACCCTATGGGGCTGTGGGTGAGTCAACGCTGCTGGTCCCACAGCGGTACTGTGTGACCTGGTTCACCTGGTTCTATGGGGCTGTGGGTGAGTCAACGCTGGTCCCACAGGTCCCAAACAGCGGGGTGACTGTGGTCCCACCTGGTTGGTTCACCCTATGGGGCTGTGGGTGAGTCAACGCTGCTGGTCCCACAGCGGTACTGTGCACCTGGTTCACCCTGGGGCTGTGGGTGGGGCTGGTCCCACAGGGTGACCTGGTTCACCCTATGGGGCTGTGGGTGAGTCAACGCTGCTGGTCCCACAGCGGTACTGTGCACCTGGTTCACCTGGGGCTTCAACGCTGCTGGTCCCACAGCGGTGGGGCTGGGGCTGGGTGAGTCAACGCTGCTGGTCCCACAGCGGTACTGTGTGACCTGGTTCACCCTATGGGGCTGTGGGTGAGTCAACGCTGCTGGTCCCACAGCGGTACTGTGCAGAAGGTCAACCAGAAAGTGACCGTTGAACCATTGAATATTGGCCGTTGTTTGTTCCTGCATGTGCAACATTTCCAGGGCTTTCCATGGGGCTAGACTATGCGGGCTCTGCTGACCCAAATCAAATCAAATCAAAGTTTATTTGTCACGTGCGCCGAATACAAAAGGTGTAAACCTTACAGTGAAACGCTTACTTACAGGCTCTAACCAATGGTGCCAAAAAAAGGTATGTGTGTGTGTGTGTGTGTGTGTGTGTGTGTGTGTGTGTGTGTGTGTAGGTAAGTAAAGAAATAAAACAACAGTAAAAATATATTTGAAAAAAGAGTAGCAAGGCTACATACAGACACCTGTTGGTCAGGCTTATTGAGGTAGTATGTACATGAACATATAGTTAAAGTAACTATGCATATTTGATAAACAGAGAGTAGCAGCAGCGTAAAAGAGGGTTGGGGGGGGCACACAATGTAAATAGTCCGGGTAGCCATTTGATTACCTGTTCAGGAGTCTTATGGTTTGGGGGTAAAACCTGTTGAGAAACCTTTTTGTCCTAGACTTGG
The DNA here is from genome assembly GCF_034236695.1 of Oncorhynchus nerka. Taxonomy (NCBI): domain Eukaryota; kingdom Metazoa; phylum Chordata; class Actinopteri; order Salmoniformes; family Salmonidae; genus Oncorhynchus; species Oncorhynchus nerka. The sequence continues at coordinate 11,829,036 of NC_088422.1, read as the reverse complement.
CACTTCGGTACCGCTTGCCATGCGGTAGTAGAGAGAACAGTCTATGACTGGCGTGGCTGGGGTCTTTGACAATTTTTAGGGCCTTCCTCTGACACCGCCTGGTGTAGAGTTCCTGGATGGCAGGCAGCTTTGCCCCAGTGATGTACTGGGCCAAACGCACTACCCTCTGAAGTGCCTTGCGGTCGGAGGCCGAGCAATTGCCGTACCAGGCAGTGATGCAACCGGTCAGGATGCTCTCGATGTTGCAGCTGTAGAACCTTTTGAGGATCTCAGGACCCATGCCAAATCATTTTAGTTTCCTGAGGGGGAATAGGCTTTGTCGTGCCCTCTTCACGACTGTCTTGGTGTGTTTGGGCCAATCTAGCTTGTTGTTGATGTGGACACCAAGGAATTTGAAGCTCTCAACCTCTTACACTACAGCCCAACTACAGCCCCAAAAGACCACTTCTCTCTTGCTTTATTCATGACGGAGGGAGCAAGGAGTCCACTTCTCACTTCGTTACCCTGGGTTTCTAGCGCCGGCCGGAACTGCAGAAGATATAGGCGTTTCTTAAGTGTTCATCGCACCACCCACCGTCCAGGCCTAGTCGCACCCTTTCCTTTATTAACAGAAATACCTTATTTACAAAAGTATTCAGACCCTTTGCTTTGAGACTTGAAATTGAGCTCAGATGCATGCTGTTTCCATTGATCATCCTTGAGATGTTTCTACAACTTGATCGGAGTCCCGCTGTGGTAAATTCAATTGATTGGACATGATTTGGAAAGGCACACACCTGCCTATATAAGGTCACACAGTTGGCAGGGCATGTCAGAGCAAAAACCAAGCCATGAAGTCAAAGGAATTGTCTGTAGAGCTCCTAGACAGGATTGTGTCGAGGCACAGATCTGGGGAAGGGTACCAAAAAATTCCTGCAGAATTGAAGGTCCCCAAAGAGCACAGTGGCCTCCATCATTCTTAAATGGAAGAAGTTTGGAACCACCAAGACTCTTCCTAGAGCTAAGCCATCGTGTGACCAAGAACCCAATGGTCACTGACAGAGCTCCAGAGTTCCTCTGTTGAGATGTGAGAAACTTCCAGAAGGACAACCATCTTTTCAGCACTCCACCGATCAGGCCTTTATGGTAGTGTGGCCAGACGGAAGCCACTCCTCAGTAAAAGGCACATGAAATCCTTCTTGGAGTTTGTCAAAAGGCACCTAAAGACTCTCAGACCATGAGAAACAAGATTTTCTGGTCTGATGAAACCAAGATTGAACTCTTTGGCCTGAATGCCAAGCGTCACATCTAAAGGAAACCTGGCACCATCCCTACTGCGAAGCATGGTGGTGGCAGCACCATCCCTACGGCGAAGCATGGTGGTGGCAGCATCATGGTGGGGATGTTTTTCAGCGGTAGAGACTGGGAGACTAGTCAGGATCGAGGCAAAGATGAATGGAGCAAAGTACAGAGAGATACTTGATGAAAACCTGCTCCAGAGCGCTTAGGACCTCAGACTGGGGTGAAGGTTCACCTTCCAACAGGACAACGACCCTAAGCACACAGCCAAGACATGTCCTTGAGTGGCCCAGCCCGAGCCCGGACTTGAACCCGATTTAACATCTCGGGAGAGACCATTGAAATAGTTGTGCAGCGATGCTCTCCATCCAACCTGACAGAGCTTGAGAGGTTCTGCAAAGAAGAATGGGAGAAACTCCCCAAATACATTTGTGCCAAGATTTTAGCGTCATACCCAAGAAGACTCGAGGCTGTAATCACTGCCAAAGGTGCAAAGGTCTGAATACTTATGGAAATGTCATGGTTTTTTTTGTTATTTTTTTTATAAATTAGCAAAGATTTCTAAAAACCTGTTTTTGCTTTGTCATTATGGGGTATTGTATGCAGATTGATGGGGGGATTTAAAAAACATTTTTTTAGAATAAGGCTGTAACGTAACAAAATGTAGAAAAAGTCAAAGGGTCGGTGATGACATAATTTCTTTGTGAGTGTCTATGCCTGCCAGAGGTTCCTCTTTATCTCAGTGCACTGTAACCCCTGTAACCTCTGTAACCCCTGTAACCCCTGTAACCCCTGTAACCTCTGTAACCCCTGTAACCCCTGTAACCCCTGTAACCCCTGTAACCTCTGTAACCCCTGTAACCTCTGTAACCCCTGTAACCCCTGTAACCTCTGTAACCCCTGTAACCCCTGTAACCTCTGTAACCCCGTAACCCCTGTAACCCCTGTAACCCTCTGTAACCTCTGTAACCCTCTGTAACCTCTGTAACCCTGTAACCCCTGTAACCCTCTGTAACCCCTGTAACCTCTGTAACCTCTGTAACCCCTGTAACCTCTGTAACCCCCCTGTAACCCCCGTAACCTCTGTAACCTCTATAAACTCGGTAACCTCTGTAACCTCCTGTAACCCCCTGTAACCTCTGTAACCCCTGTAACCTCTGTAACCCCTGTAACCCCTGTAACCCCTGGCAGGCATAGACATTCACAAAGCAACGATGTCCGTCAGCGCCGACCGAATGGTTATTGTACGTACCTTTTTTAACTTCATCCAAACCACACTGGGAGAATGCTCAGTGGTCTATTTCCAGGAGCGATCGGTATCTGGAGACAGAGGTCACACCTCTGGAGCAGGAAGCCAGGTCCAGCAGGAAGCCAGGTCCAGGAGAAGGAGATAAAACTGAGGAGAAGATTGATAGCAAGAGAAGAAGGAGAAAGAGGGAGAAAGAGATCCACCACTGTCAGCTCTAATGTGGCTTTAATAAGGTCAAAGACAGGAGTCCATTAACACTACCCTGGGGGCTCTATATTTAAACCAGAGGAGAGGAGGGGAGGGGACGGGAGGGGAGAGGTGAGAAGAGGACAGAGGAGGGGAGGAGGAAAGGGGTAGGGGAGAGGAGGAGGGAGAAGAGGAGAGGTGAGGAAGGGAGAGGAGACAAGAAGGGGAGGAGACAATAAGAGGAAAGGGAAAGGGCTGATGAGAAAGAGGCAGCTAGAGAGTTTAGTCTTCTCCCATCTCTGTATCTCAGTCTCCTCCCACCTCTATATATATCTGATCCTCCTCTGTATCTCAGTCTCCTCCCACCTCAGTATCTCAGCCTCCTCCCATCTCTGTATCTCAGTCTCCTCCCACCTCTGTATCTCAGTCTCCTCCCACCTCAGTATCTCAGCCTCCTCCCACCTCAGTATCTTAGCCTCCTCCCATCTCTGTATCTCAGTCTCCTCCCACCTTTGTATCTCAGACTCCTCCTACCTCTGTATCTTAGTCTCCTCCCACCTCTATATATATCTGATCCTCCTCTGTATCTCAGTCTCCTCCCACCTCTATATATATCTGATCCTCCTCTGTATCTCAGTCTCCTCCCACCTCTATATATATCTGATCCTCCTCCTCCTCCCACCTCTATATATATCTGATCCTCCTCTGTATCTCAGCCTCCTCCCACCTCTATATCCTCCTCTGTATCTTAGTCTCCTCCCACCTCTATATATATCTGATCCTCCTCTGTATCTCAGCCTCCTCCTACCTCAGTATCTTAGTCTCCTCCCACCTCTGTATCTCAGTATATCTGATCCTCCCATCCTCTGTATCTCAGCCTCCTCCTACCTCAGTATCTTAGTCTCCTCCCACCTCTATATATATCTGATCCTCCTCTGTATCTCAGCCTCCTCCTACCTCAGTATCTTAGTCTCCTCCCACCTCTATATATATCTGATCCTCCTCTGTATCTCAGACTCCTCCTACCTCAGTATCTTAGTCTCCTCCCACCTCTATATATATCTGATCCTCCTCTGTATCTCAGTCTCCTCCCACCTCTATATATATCTGATCCTCCTCTGTATCTTAGTCTCCTCCCACCTCTATATATATCTGATCCTCCTCTGTATCTCAGTCTCCTCCCACCTCTATATATATCTGATCCTCCTCTGTATCTCAGTCTCCTCCCACCTCTATATATATCTGATCCTCCTCTGTATCTCAGTCTCCTCCCACCTCTATATATATCTGATCCTCCTCTGTATCTTAGTCTCCTCCCACCTCTATATATATCTGATCCTCCTCTGTATCTCAGTCTCCTCCCACCTCTATATATATCTGATCCTCCTCTGTATCTCAGTCTCCTCCCACCTCTATATATATCTGATCCTCCTCTGTATCTCAGTCTCCTCCCACCTCTATATATATCTGATCCTCCTCTGTATCTCAGTCTCCTCCCACCTCTATATATATCTGATCCTCCTCTGTATCTCAGTCTCCTCCCACCTCTATATATATCTGATCCTCCTCTGTATCTTAGTCTCCTCCCACCTCTATATATATCTGATCCTCCTCTGTATCTCAGTCTCCTCCCACCTCTATATATATCTGATCCTCCTCTGTATCTCAGCCTCCTCCCACCTCTATATATATATCTGATCCTCCTCTGTATCTCAGTCTCCTCCCACCTCTGTATCTCAGTCTCCTCCCACCTCAGTATCTCATATCTGATCCTCTCTGTATCTCAGTCTCCTCCCACCTCAGTATCTATCTCCCACCTCTGTATCTCAGCCTCCTCCCACCTCAGTATCTCAGCCTCCTCCCATCTCTGTATCTCAGTCTCCTCCCACCTTTATATCTCAGCCTCCTCCCACCTCAGTATCTCAGCCTCCTCCCACCTCTGTATCTCAGCTGCTCCTCCCACCTCTGCATCTTAGCCTCCTCCCATCTCTGTATCTCAGTCTCCTCCCTCCTCTGTATCTCAGTCTCCTCCCACCTCTATATATATCTGATCCTCCTCTGTATCTCAGTCTCCTCCCACCTTTGTATCTCAGACTCCTCCTACCTCAGTATCTTAGTCTCCTCCCACCTCTATATATATCTGATCATCCTCTGTATCTTAGTCTCCTCCCACCTCTATATATATCTGATCCTCCTCTGTATCTCAGTCTCCTCCCACCTCTATATATATCTGATCATCCTCTGTATCTCAGTCTCCTCCCACCTCTATATATATCTGATCCTCCTCTGTATCTCAGTCTCCTCCCACCTCTATATATCAGACTCCTCCTCCTCTGTATCTCAGTCTCCTCCCACCTCTATATATATCTGATCCTCCTCTGTATCTTAGTCTCCTCCCACCTCTATATATATCTGATCCTCCTCTGTATCTCAGTCTCCTCCCACCTCTATATATATCTGATCCTCCTCTGTATCTCAGTTTCCTCCCACCTCTGTCTCTCAACTGATCCTCCTCTGTATCTCAGTTTCCTCCCATCTCTGTATCTCAGTCTCCTCCCACCTCTGTCTCTCAACTTCCTTTCATCTTTGTATCTCAGGTAATCTCAATCTAGGTAATATAAGCCAACTGTAATATCAACTCTTTGCCAAATGTAACCAGGTAATGTAAGCAGGTAATATAAGCAGGTAATGTAACTAGGTAATATAACCACAGTGGGCTTAAGATCACTTGGAGACAAATGGGCGTCTAGTTTCCTTCAGAAATTGAACACACACACGCACACACACACACACACACGCGCACACACACACACACGCACGCACGCACGCACGCACGCACGCATGCACACACACACACACACACACACACACACACACACACACACACACACACACACACAGCTCTGCTGTTCCAGAGTCCAGTGTCTCTGGCTACCAGTCACACTGCTGTTCCCAGGGTGGTAGGATAAGAAACCTTGAATTATTGTCTGTCTGGAGCCACAGGTTATGATGGCGGTGTCACTGCTGAAATACAGCCAGCCTGGCGATGTGTTTATTCCATTTTATGTCCTGGCTGATGGGGGGAATCTGGTCATCCCGTCCCTGTTCGCTCCCTTGTTTCAGGGGCAGCCAGATTGACTGCTTTTCTAATCCATTTACACATAGGGCCTTGTGTCTCCCCTGACACCATCCCTCTATTCCTCACTGTCTCCCCTGACACCATCCCTCTATTCCCCACTGTCTCCCCTGACACCATCCCTCTATTCCTCACTGTCTCCCCCTGACACAATCCTTCTATTCCCCACTGTCTCCCCTGACACCATCCCTCTATTCCTCACTGTCTCCCCTGACACCATCCCTCTATTCCTCCCTGTCTCCCCTGACACCATCCCTCTATTCCTCACTGTCTCTCCTGACACCATCCCTCTATTCCTCACTGTCTCCCCTGACACCATCCCTCTATTCCTCACTGTCTCCCCTGACACCATCCCTCTATTCCCTCACTGTCTCCCCTGACACCATTCCTCTATTCCCTCACTGTCTCCCCTGACACCATCCCTCTATTCCTCACTGTCTCCCCTGACACCATCCCTCTATTCCCTCTCTGTCTCCCCTGACACCATCCCTCTATTCCTCACTGTCTCCCCTGACACCATCCCTCTATTCCTCACTGTCTTCCCTCTCTTTAAACACTCCCATTGTGTATAAAATGTGCCAAAAATCCATCTGAAACCTCAGCCACTTATAACCCCCCATCTCATCTGTTGCTTCTAAAAGAAGGGACGGATGTATTCATTCTACCAGAGAAAAGAGGCTGAGATGGGGACGGAAGGATTCATTCTATCAGAGAAAAGAGGCTGAGGTGGGGACGGAAGGATTCATTCTATCAGAGAAAAGAGGCTGAGGTGGAGACGGAGGGATTCATTCTACCAGAGAAAAGAGGCTGAGGTGGAGACGGAGGGATTCAGTCTATCAGAGAAAAGAGGCCGAGGTGGGGACGGAAGGATTCATTCTATCAGAGAAAAGAGGCTGAGGTGGAGACCATCCCTCTATTCAGTCTCTCCTGAAATCCTCTAGGCCGAGGTGGGGACTGAACCATTCATTCTATCAGAGAAAAAGGCTGAGGTGGAGACGGAGGGATTCAGTCTATCAGAGAAAAGAGGCCGAGGTGGGGACGGAAGGTTTCATTCTATCAGAGAAAAGAGGCTGAGGTGGAGACGGAGGGATTCAGTCTATCAGAGAAAAGAGGCTGAGGTGGGGACGGAAGGATTCATTCTATCAGAGAAAAGAGGCTGAGGTGGAGACGGAGGGATTCAGTCTATCAGAGAAAAGAGGCCGAGGTGGGGACGGAAGGATTCATTCTATCAGAGAAAAGAGGCTGAGGTGGAGACGGAGGGATTCAGTCTATCAGAGAAAAGAGGCTGAGGTGGGGACGGAAGGATTCAGTCTATCAGAGAAAAGAGGCTGAGGTGGGGACGGAAAGATTCAGTCTCAGAGAAAAGAGGCTGAGGTGGGGACGGAAGGATTCATTCTATCAGAGAAAAGAGGCTGAGGTGGGGACGGAAGGATTCATTCTACCAGAGAAAAGAGGCTGAGGTGGGGACGGAAGGATTCATTCTACCAGAGAAAAGAGGCTGAGGTGGGGACGGAGGGATTCATTCTATCAGAGAAAAGAGGCTGAGGTGGGGACGGAAGGATTCATTCTATCAGAGAAAAGAGGCTGAGGTGGGGACGGAAGGATTCAGTCTATCAGAGAAAAGAGGCTGAGGTGGAGACGGAGGGATTCAGTCTATCAGAGAAAAGAGGCCGAGGTGGGGACGGAAGGATTCATTCTATCAGAGAAAAGAGGCTGAGGTGGGGATGGAAGGATTCATTCTACCAGAGAAAAGAGGCTGAGGTGGGGACGGAAGGATTCATTCTACCAGAGAAAAGAGGCTGAGGTGGGGACGGAGGGATTCATTCTATCAGAGAAAAGAGGCTGAGGTGGAGACGGAAGGATTCAGTCTATCAGAGAAAAGAGGCTGAGGTGGGACGGAAAGATTCAGTCTCAGAGAAAAGAGGCTGAGGTGGGGACGGAAGGATTCATTCTATCAGAGAAAAAAGGCTGAGGTGGAGACGGAGGGATTCAGTCTATCAGAGAAAAGAGGCCGAGGTGGGGACGGAAGGATTCATTCTATCAGAGAAAAGAGGCTGAGGTGGAGACGGAGGGATTCAGTCTATCAGAGAAAAGAGGCTGAGGTGGGGACGGAAGGATTCAGTCTATCAGAGAAAAGAGGCTGAGGTGGGGACGGAAAGATTCAGTCTCAGAGAAAAGAGGCTGAGGTGGGGACGGAAGGATTCATTCTATCAGAGAAAAAAGGCTGAGGTGGAGACGGAGGGATTCAGTCTATCAGAGAAAAGAGGCCGAGGTGGGGACGGAAGGATTCATTCTATCAGAGAAAAGAGAGGCTGAGGTGGAGACGGAGGGATTCAGTCTATCAGAGAAAAGAGGCTGAGGTGGGGACGGAAGGATTCATTCTATCAGAGAAAAGAGGCTGAGGTGGAGACGGAGGGATTCAGTCTATCAGAGAAAAGAGGCCGAGGTGGGGACGGAAGGATTCATTCTATCAGAGAAAAGAGGCTGAGGTGGAGACGGAGGGATTCAGTCTATCAGAGAAAAGAGGCTGAGGTGGGGACGGAAGGATTCAGTCTATCAGAGAAAAGAGGCTGAGGTGGGGACGGAAAGATTCAGTCTCAGAGAAAAGAGGCTGAGGTGGGGACGGAAAGATTCAGTCTCAGAGAAAAGAGGCTGAGGTGGGGACGGAAGGATTCATTCTATCAGAGAAAAGAGGCTGAGGTGGGGACGGAAGGATTCATTCTACCAGAGAAAAGAGGCTGAGGTGGGGACGGAAGGATTCATTCTACCAGAGAAAAGAGGCTGAGGTGGGGACGGAGGGATTCATTCTATCAGAGAAAAGAGGCTGAGGTGGGGACGGAATGATTCATTCTATCAGAGAAAAGAGGCTGAGGTGGGGACGGAAGGATTCAGTCTATCAGAGAAAAGAGGCTGAGGTGGGGACGGAAGGATTCAGTCTACCAGAGAAAGAGGCTGAGGTGGAGATGGAGGGATTCAGTCTATCAGAGAAAAGAGGCTGAGGTGGAGATGGAGGGATTCAGTCTATCGGAGAAAAGAGGCTGAGGTGGGGACGGAAGGATTCAGTCTATCAGAGAAAAGAGGCTGAGGTGGGGACGGAGGGATTCAGTCTATCAGAGAAAATAGGCTGAGGTGGGGACGGAAGGATTCAGTCTATCAGAGAAAAGAGGCTGAGGTGGGGACGGAGGGATTCAGTCTATCAGAGAAAAGAGGCTGAGGTGGGAACGGAGGGACGGAAGGATTCATTCTCTCAGAGAAAAGAGGCTAAGGTGGAGACGGAGGGATTCAGTCTACCAGAGAAAAGAGGCTGAGGTGGGGACGGAAGGATTCATTCTATCAGAGAAAAGAGGCTGAGGTGGGGATGGAAGGATTCATTCTACCAGAGAAAAGAGGCTGAGGTGGGGACGGAAGGATTCATTCTACCAGAGAAAAGAGGCTGAGGTGGGGACGGAGGGATTCATTCTATCAGAGAAAAGAGGCTGAGGTGGGGACGGAAGGATTCATTCTATCAGAGAAAAGAGGCTGAGGTGGGGACGGAAGGATTCAGTCTATCAGAGAAAAGAGGCTGAGGTGGGGACGGAAGGATTCAGTCTACCAGAGAAAGAGGCTGAGGTGGAGATGGAGGGATTCAGTCTATCAGAGAAAAGAGGCTGAGGTGGAGATGGAGGGATTCAGTCTATCAGAGAAAAGAGGCTGAGGTGGGGACGGAAGGATTCAGTCTATCAGAGAAAAGAGGCTGAGGTGGGGACGGAAGGATTCAGTCTATCAGAGAAAATAGGCTGAGGTGGGGACGGAAGGATTCAGTCTATCAGAGAAAAGAGGCTGAGGTGGGGACGGAGGGATTCAGTCTATCAGAGAAAAGAGGCTGAGGTGGGAACGGAGGGACGGAAGAATTCATTCTCTCAGAGAAAAGAGGCTAAGGTGGAGACGGAGGGATTCAGTCTACCAGAGAAAGAGGCTGAGGTGGAGACGGAGGGATTCAGTCTATCAGAGAAAAGAGGCTGAGGTGGAGACGGAAGGATTCATTCTATCAGAGAAAAGAGGCTGGGGTGGAGACGGAGGGATGGAGGGACGGAGTGATGGAGGGGTGGAGCGAAACAGTAACAGCTTTTTAAGCCCAGGAGCAAGGCTGCCCTTGTAAATCTCTGGGGAACGAGGGAGGAGCATGGCGAAAGAGACAGGGAGGGATGGAGGGAAGAGGGTGAAGGGGGGTGAAGAGGGTGGGGAGTGGGGTGGCTGCAGGAGAAACTGCAGTGAAGCGACAGTCGTATACGCCACGACTCATAGCAATAGTCTTGCTCTCTCTCTCTCCTCTCTCTCTCTCTCTCTCTCTCTCTCTCCCCTCTCTCTCTCTCTCTCTCTCTCTCTCTCTCTCTCTCTCTCTCTCTGTCTCTCTCTCTCTCTCTCTCCTCTCTCTCTCTCTCTCTCTCTCTCTCTCTCTCTCTCTCACTCACACACACAAACACACACACAGGCACATACCCACACACGCACACGCGCGCACGCACGCACGCACACACAAACACACACACGCACATACCCACACACACGCACGCGCGCACACACACAGGCACACGCGCGCACGCACGCACACACACACAAATTAGATTTGAACACTCTCAAATTAGATTATACTCTATTTATTTACCCAATCTGCCGTTGAATTATTAAATATGTGTAGGAAAACAAAGCCAATAATATACTGTTAATAACCCTATGTCCTCCTCAGCCTGTACGCCTGTCGTGCTTGGCAGGAAAAGCTGTGAGTCATGGCAGAGAAGCATCAATGCCTACCTGTAAACGCCCTCGTATAATCTGTCCCTGTGTTGGACTCACATGTATGTGAGAATGTGTAGGCATTAGGCCTACATCACGACACACAGTACAATAGCAATGCTCTCTATGGATCGCTGCATGTTTCCTACACACTCGCACACTCCCTCTAGCTCTGCTGGGGGTAATGATTATCATTATTGTCATTATCTCGAGTTCGAAAAGCAGAGGTCTGGGAGAGGGAGAAGAGGGAGGGATCTCTGAACACGGTCTGAACTAAACAAACTTGCGACATTTAAGTAGAAAAGAAGCTTTTCTTCGCTTCTCCAGATCGGGTAGTCAGATCTGTCCCCTTTCATCCGCTCAGAGCCCCTGAATGAATCATTATCTTTCATATTTATCCCACTGCAGATTAGCATATTGTGTTTAAATATGTCCCTTCCTACTGTTGGCTCTAAGTTGGAATGTTATATATCAACGATGTACCCACTGTGCCTTGGGAACCTGTCTGGCTTATCAACGATGTACCCACTGTGCCTTGGGAACCTGTCTGGCTTATCAACGATGTACTCACTGTGCCTTGGGAACCTGTCTGGCTTATCAACGATGTACCCACTGTGCCTTGGGAACCTGTCTGGCTTATCAACGATGTACCCACTGTGCCTTGGGAACCTGTCTGGCTTATCAACGGTGTACCCACTGTGCCTTGGGAAACTGTCTGGCTTATCATTTTGCTTTGTCCCATGGATTGCACGGCCCATCAAACATTCAAGGTGTAATTTATGATGAAATGCAATCATTTTCTGTTGTTTCTATTCATATTTGAATGAACCAATGTCATAAATAGTACATGTGTGGAGAGTAAAAGCGCTGAGTTGATTTACTGAACCTGCACTTCCACAATAGTCATGACATTCTGTATAAACCTCTCTCTTTCTTCCAACTATCCTCATTCATCTCCAGAGATTTCTCTCCACTTTTCATTCCCTCTCGACCCATCCCTGTCTCTATGATGAAATGCAATCATCCCATACCTGTCTCTATTCCCAGAATGAACCTGTCCCATCCCTGTCTCTACCCAGTTGATTTACTCCTCCCATCCCTGTCTCTACCCAGCCGCTCCTCCCATCCCTGTCTCTTCCCAGCTATCCTCCATCCCTGTCTCTCCCCAGCCGCTCCTCCCATCCCTGTCTCTACCCAGCCGCTCCTCCCATCCCTGTCTCTACCCAGCCGCTCCTCCTATCCCTGTCTCTACCCAGCCGCTCCTCCCATCCCTGTCTCTACCCAGCCGCTCCTCCCATCCCTGTCTCTACCCAGCCGCTCCTCCCATCCCTGTGCTCATTCCTCTTCTGTCTCCTTTCTCTGTTTCCCCTCTCCTCTGTCCTCCATCTCTCTCCTCTCCCACCTCTCCTCTGTCCTCCATCTCTCTCCTCTCCCACCTCTCCTCTGTCCTCCATCTCTCTCCTCTCCCACCTCTCTGTCCTCCATCTCTCTCCTCTCCCACCTCTCCTCTGTCCTCCATCTCTCTCCTCTCCCACCTCTCCTCTGTCCTACATCTCTCTCCTCTCCCACCTCTCCTCTGTCCTCCATCTCTCTCCTCTCCCACCCCTCCTCTGTCCTCCATCTCTCTCCTCTCCCACCTCTCCTCTGTCCTCCATCTCTCTCTTCTCCCACCTCTCCTCTGTCCTCCATCTCTCTCCTCTCCCACCTCTCCTCTGTCCTACATCTCTCTCCTCTCCCACCCCTCCTCTGTCCTCCATCTCTCTCCTCTCCCACCTCTCCTCTGTCCTCCATCTCTCTCTTCTCCCACCTCTCCTCTGTCCTCCATCTCTCTCCTCTCCCACCTCTCCTCTGTCCTCCATCTCTCTCCTCTCCCACCTCTTCTCTGTCCTCCATCTCTCTCCTCTCCCACCTCTCCTCTGTCCTCCATCTCTCTCCTCTCCCACCCCTCCTCTGTCCTCCATCTCTCTCCTCTCCCACCTCTCCTCTGTCCTCCATCTCTCTCCTCTCCTCCTCTGTCCTCCATCTCTCTCCTCTCCCACCTCTCCTCTGTCCTCCATCTCTCTCCTCTCCCACCTCTCCTCTGTCCTCCATCTCTCTCCTCTCCCACCTCTCCTCTGTCCTCCATCTCTCTCCTCTCCCACCTCTCCTCTGTCCTCCATCTCTCTCCTCTCCCACCTCTCCTCTGTCCTACATCTCTCTCCTCTCCCACCTCTCCTCTGTCCTACATCTCTCTCCTCTCCCACCTCTCCTCTGTCCTCCATCTCTCTCCTCTCCCACCTCTCCTCTGTCCTCCATCTCTCTCCTCTCCCACCTCTCCTCTGTCCTACATCTCTCTCCTCTCCCACCTCTCCTCTGTCCTACATCTCTCCCCTCTCCCACCTCTCCTCTGTCCTCCATCTCTCTCCTCTCCCACCTCTCCTCTGTCCTCCATCTCTTTCCTCTCCCACCTCTCCTCTGTCCTACATCTCTCTCTCTCCCACCTCTCCTCTGTCCTCCATCTCTCTCTCTCCCACCTCTCCTCTGTCCTCCATCTCTTTCCTCTCCCACCTCTCCTCTGTCCTACATCTCTCTCCTCTCCCACCTCTCCTCTGTCCTACATCTCTCTCCTCTCCCACCTCTCCTCTGTCCTACATCTCTCTCCTCTCCCACCTCTCCTCTGTCCTACATCTCTCTCCTCTTCCACCTCTCCTCTGTCCTCCATCTCTCTCCTCTGTCCTCCATCTCTCTCCTCTTCCACCTCTCCTCTGTCCTCCATTTCTCTCCTCTTTCCACCCTCTCCTTTCTCCTTTTCCCTCCTTTCTCCTGCTCTGAGAGTGTTGTCGGTGTGACCAATGGGTCCCGCTGGCATCCTCTCTCTCCTCCCCTCCCAGGCATACAGCCCCCTGCATACAGCCAGACACCATCCACCAATCCCAAGCATGCAATTTTAATTCAGCTGTATCCTTTTAACAAGTGGACCTTTGATGACTGTGACAGGGTTTGATATCGCAACATAACAGGAGACATGGAACCGCATGTACAGAGGTTGAAGGATTTTTTTTTTTTTTTTTTCGGTACAAAGGGAGGACTTCCTACGTGACACGTTAGAGGATGAAAAGAACAGTTCAATTCAAGCTCTTTCAAGATAAAGAGGCCATCATGGCTGCACATGACTTTTGTCAATGCTTCACAGGAATTGAGTAGTAGGCTCGTTACCATGGTTCCCTGTGGATTCATACCAGTCCGTCATACCAGTCCGTCACATCTCCCCTCCAGTCTAACGGATGTCTTTGCAGACCTTTCATATCTTCCTCCACAACCTCCATTGAAATGCAGATGTAAGTCTCTATGCTAAGCTTGTCTGCATTTATAATCGTACAAGCGAAAGTCATGCGTACATACATTTTACCTACAGGTGGTCCCAGGAATCGTTACCAGCTCCATAATCGGTGGAATTGCAGCATGAGGATGACGACTCCATACTACTCCACATACGACGCGCATCCTCAGTCAGACAGGAACATTATGACGGAAAAAAATTAAAACACTAGTTTTAGCCCCTAAATCTGGTTTATGTTGTGACTCAACACGGATAGCTCTAAGGAGCACACTAGTAAGGATACCCTCGTGTGTCTCGACGTCTCCCTCTCTCTCTCTCTGAGACACTTGCCAATTTCTAAGGCTCGGCTTTTTCCACTGAATGCTGTGACAGTAGCTCTGTGGTAGGTAGCACTGTATCTGGGGCCTCCGGGGCCCTCTGAGTCTGTTGTACACTGTATCTCTCTAGTTTACTCAGCACTGCCTGTCACTGAGAGACCTGGCTCCTTTCCCTAACCCTGTTATCATGTGAATGTTGATGCTAGGCTGTGAGAGGGCTAGCCAAGGCCTTGGAGGGAGGGATTAGAAGAGAGTACTGGCACTATTAGGGGCCCAGTAGTCTTGCGAGGCCATCCTTACAAATCCTGTCTCGTTGACTCAACTGTTGGAAGTCTGGAGAACTTTAGTATTGGATTTTTGCGTTGGAATGGGAGTGCCAGGGTCAGACAAAGAGGCTAGGGGAGAGGCTAGGGGCCAGTGACTGACTGGGGAGAGGCTAGGGGCCCAGTGACTGACTGAGGAGAGGCTAGGGGCTCAGTGACTGACTGAGGAGAGGCTAGGGGCCCAGTGACTGACTGAGGAGAGACTAGGGGCCAGTGACTGACTGAGAAGAGACTAGGGGCCCAGTGACTGACTGAGGAGGGGCTAGGGGCCCAGTGACTGACTGAGGAGAGGCTAGGGGCCCAGTGACTGTCACTGAGGAGAGTCTAGGGGCCCAGTGACTGTCACTGAGGAGAGGCTAGGGGCCCAGTGACTGACTGAGGAGAGACTAGTGGCCCAGTGACTGACTGAGGAGAGACTAGGGGCCCAGTGACTGACTGAGGAGAGGCTAGGGGCCCAGTGACTGTCACTGAGGAGAGGCTAGGGGCCCAGTGACTGTCACTGAGGACTGCAGAGAGTGAGGCCTGTGTGTCTTTCTGAGGATACAGAGACTTGAAATAGACCCTAAGTGACTGTCTGAGGAGTATACAGTGACTGATTTTCCTGGTATCACGCAAAAAGTGACTGACTGAGGTTCAAATGTAGTCAGGTATGGATCGGCCCAGTGACTGACTGAGGATCCACCTCAGTTGGGATCATCAGTGACTGTCACTGAGGAGGGATCTAGGGGCCCAGTGACTGTCACTGAGGGGACTGCAGTTAGACAGTCTACTTCAGGTTGGGATCTGTGTGTCTTTCTGAGGATACAGAGACTTGAAATAGACCCTAAGCTATACTGTAACTGTTGTGAGTATACAGTACTTGATTTTCCCTGGTATCACGTCAAAAAGGGCTGAGCAGGTTCAAATGTAATAAGTCAGGTATGGATCGTCAGTCAGTAGACCGTACGATCCACCTCAAGTTGGGATCATCAGTTAGTACGGTCCATCTCAGGTTGGGATCATCAGTCAGTACAGTCTACTTCAGGTTGGGATCATCAGTTAGTACAGTCTACTTCAGGTTGGGATCATCAGTTAGTACAGTCTACTTCAGGTTGGGATCATCAGTTAGTACAGTCTACTTCAGGTTGGGATCATCAGTTAGTACAGTCTACTTCAGGTTGGGATCATCAGTTAGTACAGTCTACTTCAGGTTGGGATCATCAGTTAGTACAGTCTACTTCAGGTTGGGATCATCAGTTAGTACGGTCTACTTCAGGTTGGGATCATCAGTTAGTACGGTTCCACATCAGGTTGGGATCATCAGTTAGTACGGTTCCACGTCAGGTTGGGATCATCAGTTAGTACAGTCTACTTCAGGTTGGGATCATCAGTTAGTACAGTCTACTTCAGGTTGGGATCATCAGTTAGTACAGTCTATTTCAGGTTGGGATCATCAGTTAGTACAGTCTACTTCAGGTTGGGATCATCAGTTAGTACGGTCCATCTCAGGTTGGGATCATCAGTTAGTACAGTCTACTTCAGGTTGGGATCATCAGTTAGTACAGTCTACTTCAGGTTGGGATCATCAGTTAGTACGGTCCATCTCAGGTTGGGATCATCAGTTAGTACAGTCTACTTCAGGTTGGGATCATCAGTTAGTACGGTTCCACCTCAGGTTGGGATCATCAGTTAGTACGATCCACCTCAAGTTGGGATCATCAGTTAGTACGGTCCATCTCAGGTTGGGATCATCAGTTGGTACGGTTCCACGTCAGGTTGGGATCATCAGTTAGTACGATCCACCTCTGGTTGGGATCATCAGTTAGTACAGTCTACTTCAGGTTGGGATCATCAGTTAGTACGGTTCCACATCAGGTTGGGATCATCAGTTAGTACGATCCACCTCAGGTTGGGATCATCAGTTAGTACAGTCTACTTCAGGTTGGGATCATCAGTTAGTACAGTCTACTTCAGGTTGGGATCATCAGTTAGTACAGTCTACTTCAGGTTGGGATCATCAGTTGGTACGTTCCACCTCAAGTTGGGATCATCAGTTAGTACGATCCACCTCAGGTTGGGATCATCAGTTAGTACGGTCTACTTCAGGTTGGTATCATCAGTTAGTACAGTCTACATTAGGTTGGGATCATCAGTTGGTACGGTCTACATTAGGTTGGGATCATCAGTTAGTACGATCCACCTCAGGTTGGGATCATCAGTTAGTACGGTCTACTTCAGGTTGGGATCATCAGTTAGTACAGTCTACTTCAGGTTGGGATCATCAGTTAGTACAGTCTACTTCAGGTTGGGATCATCAGTTAGTACAGTCTACTTCAGGTTGTTATCATCAGTTAGTACAGTCTACTTCAGGTTGGGATCATCAGTTAGTACAGTCTACTTCAGGTTGGGATCATCAGTTAGTACGGTCCATCTCAGGTTGGGATCATCAGTTGGTACTACAGTCTACTTCAGGTTGGGATCATCAGTTAGTACAGTCTACTTCAGGTTGGGATCATCAGTTAGTACAGTCTACTTCAGGTTGGGATCATCAGTTAGTACAGTCTACTTCAGGTTGGGATCATCAGTTAGTACGGTCTACTTCAGGTTGGGATCATCAGTTAGTACAGTCTACTTCAGGTTGGGATCATCAGTTAGTACGATCCACCTCAGGTTGGGATCATCAGTTAGTACGATCCACCTCAGGTTGGGATCATCAGTTAGTACGGTCCATCTCAGGTTGGGATCATCAGTTGGTACGGTTCCACATCAGGTTGGGATCATCAGTTAGTACGGTCCATCTCAGGTTGGGATCATCAGTTAGTACAGTCTACTTCAGGTTGGGATCATCAGTTAGTACGGTTCCACATCAGGTTGGGATCATCAGTTAGTACGATCCACCTCAGGTTGGGATCATCAGTTAGTACGATCCACCTCAGGTTGGGATCATCAGTTAGTACGGTTCCACGTCAGGTTGGGATCATCAGTTAGTACGGTCCATCTCAGGTTGGGATCATCAGTTAGTACGATCCACCTCAGGTTGGGATCATCAGTTAGTACGATCCACCTCAGGTTGGGATCATCAGTTAGTACAGTCTACTTCAGGTTGGGATCATCAGTTAGTACAGTCTACTTCAGGTTGGGATCATCAGTTGGTACGTTCCACCTCAAGTTGGGATCATCAGTTAGTACGGTTCCACGTCAGGTTGGTATCATCAGTTAGTACGGTCTACTTCAGGTTGGGATCATCAGTTGGTACGGTCCATCTCAGGTTGGGATCATCAGGTGGTACGGTCCATCTCAGGTTGGGATCATCAGTTGGTACGGTCCACCTCAGGTTCCATGGAAAGCAGTGACTGGACAGAGTACGGATGGAGTGTCAGTATCTATATATGTCGGATGGGATCTGAATCCCGGGTTTTCCCTGTGGAAATACCAACATCTTAACCATTAGTCCAATACATATAGACCTGCCAAAAGCTCTTGTGTCTCTGAGCTGCTGCAGTTAAAGGGTTAAGACAGTTCATAAAGGGATTGCATGCAGCCAACCACTTCAGGTTCATCCCTGCTATCTGCTGCTGAGTAAACTGGCCCTCCACTCGTCTTTGAGCAGAGAGAGAATTGAAAGACGGAGTCAAACACAGTCTATAGCTTATCTGCTCTCTGCCCGTTTTTCATTAGCCTCATCCAATAGTCTCTCAACACTCAGACTGCCTCACAATCTTGTATCTGGCCGGGGTAGAAGGAATCAATTTGGGAGATTTCACTGGCCCAGCACACTGTTAGATAAGACATAGAAATGTCCCTGAAATGGTTCTCACAGAATTCTATATTTGCTGCTATTTGACTTGAGCTTGCGTAATAATCAAGTTATTCTCAACTGGGATAATTTTTGGGTTCCGTAAAATAAAGCTGTCCACCGTGGCAACGGTTTCACCCATTTGTGGATGGTAATCTATCCGTCAGCATTTTAATTATTTAGTGGTAAGTACAGCTAATGAAGCGTGTCCCTCGTCCTGTGTTGGGGCGGTGCGTCTCTGGGATGAAATATGAGGGTGTTCAGTGTTTTTCCACAGAGGCTGCGTGGCAGAGAAAGAGGTCTGCAGGCATCTAATGGAACCAGTCAATACCAATATCTACTCACTTAGAGTGTTCATTGCAGTCGTGTGTGTGTGTGTGTGTGTGTGTGTGTGTGTGTGTGTGTATGTGTGTGTGTGTGTGTGTGTGTGTGTGTGTGTGTGTGTGTGTGTGTGTGTGTGTGTGTGTCAATTAGGTTAGTAGTGTGGAGTAACTACATTGTTGCTGATCCCATCCTCAGTTTTCTCCTATCACAGTCATTAAACTCCTTAGGGGTCTATTAACATGCCCGTGCGTCAATCTAAGAAACATTGAGATATCAGTTTTTTTGCATGTGCTGCGTCTCAAACCATCACATCCGCCGATGTCGTCCTTCTGCATCTGAGGTGGAAGGTGGCTGAGCTACTGTGGTGTTTGTCCGACCAGGAGACATCCTCCAAAGTGTTTCTAGTCACGGAAACGCCTGTAGCATCCGAACAGTTCGGCCTACAAACTGATAGAACCCCACAAACATTACGGTGGTCTTTGTTTTGCTCTACGACCGCCACAGGGGTCACGGGACTCGTCTGAAGGTAACCAGTACTGGTTTATAAAATGAATGGAAGTACGGAGGTAGTTTAGTGCCAATAAGGGGTTAAAGATGTGTCCAAAAAAACTAAAATATTTCCTGAGCTTTCTATTATCTCCTAATTATCTCCTATTATTAAGTCTGTTTTTATGAATGTGTAATTCAATGTGTTTCTATGGGCTATAGTAAGTAAAGACCAAATTCAATACTGTAATTATTATGAACTTTTTCATACCTAAAGGGGTCCTAAAATTAAAAATCAAATAGCTTAAGACCTGTGTTTGAAATTCACTGCTCGACTGAGGGACCTTACACATAATTGTATGTGTGGGGTACAGAGATGTGGTAGTCTTTCAAAAATCCTGTTAAACACTATTCATTTACAAGTCCATGCTAGGTAAAGCTCCGCCTTATCTCAGTTCACTGGTCACGATGGCAACACCCACCCGTAGCACGCGCTCCAGCAGGTGTATCTCACTGATCACCCCTAAAGCCAATTTGGCCGCCTTTCCTTCCAGTTCTCTGCTGCCTGTGACTGGAACGAATCGCTGAAGTTGGAGACTTTTATCTTTCTCACCAACTTTAAACATCTGCTATCTGAGCAGCTAACCGATCGCTGCAGCTGTACATAGTCCATCGGTAAATAGCCAACCCAATTGACCTACCTCATCCCCATACTGTTTTTATTTATTTACTTTTCTGCTCTTTTGCACACCAGTATCTCTACCTGTACATCTGATCAATTATCACTCCAGTGTTAATCTGCAAAATTGTAATTATTTGCCTACCTCCTCATGCCTTTTGCACACAATGTATATACTCTCTTTTTCTTTTTTTCTACTGTGTCATTGGCTTGTTTATTGTTTACTCCATGTGTAACTCTGTGTTGTCTGTTCACACTGCTGTGCTTTATCTTGGCCAGGTCGCAGTTGCAAATGAGAACTTGTTCTCAACTAGCCTACCTGGTTAAATAAAGGTAAAAAAAAATTAAATTAAAATAAAATATTATAGCACACAGAGTGAGTCCATGCAACTTACTATGTGACTTGTTAAGCACATTGTTACTCCGGACCTTATTCAGGGTTACCATAACAAAAGGGGTTGAATACTTATTGACTCTATACATTTCAGCTTTAATTATTTGAGTAATTTGTAAGATTTTTGAAAAACATCATTCCAATTTGACATTATGGGGTATTGTGTGTAGACCAGTGATTCAACATCTAAATTTAATCCATTTTAGATTCAGGCTGTTGACACAACAAAATGTGGGAAAAGTCAACTGGTGTGAACACTTTCTGAACACACTGCCAGTGGCACCTTCATTCTGGAGGAACGGCTCATAGTAATGGCTGGAACCAAATAAATGGAATGATGGCAAACACATCAAACACGTGGTTTCCATGCGATTGATAACAGTCCGTTCCGTTGGTATGATCTGTCCTCCCAGCATCCTCCCGTGGTTTGTTTGTAAAAGTGGGTTCATGACATAAAGCCCGTTCACACACTCTATCGTCAGCACTCCTCTTCATCTTCAGTCATTTCAGTGTCTGGTTTCTTTCTCCATCGATGACCTTCTCAGATCAATACTCTGCAGCCATTGGGCCTTTCTGTGCCTGAGGAAGAGATAGCATCCGCTACCTATTGACTTCAGTGGCGCTGCATTGAACCCATGTCGTGTGGTAGTGTGTCTATGTGACATGTGGAATAGAGAGTGCGTGGGACAATGATATAGGCTACGTGATAAGCGTGTGATTCACTCTGTATCATAGAAACCTGAGCACCTTTAATAGCCTGCATAGCATTATTCCGGGCTACAGATCTGATGTGGGTGACAGAGTTGACCTTGGTGCTCAACAAGAAAGGTTGATGCACCATTGTTTGGTACGCTATGTGTAATTGGGACTGGCTGGGACACTGTGAAAGTGAACTTGGACTCTTTTGTTATGATTTGGTCAAAGGACATGCTGAAACGAAGGCTAAATCTACTAGAGTATTTTTTGTATTTATTTTACTAGGCAAGTCAGTTAAGAATAAATTCTTATTTTGAATGACGGCCTAAGAACAGTGGGTTAACTGCCTGTTCAGGGGCAGGACGACAGATTTGTACCTTGTCAGCTCGGGGGTTTGAACTTGCAACCTTTCAGTTACTAGTCCAACGCTCTAACCACTAGGCTACCCTGCCGCCTCTACACTCTAACCACTAGGCTACCCTGCCGCCTCTACACTCTAACCACTAGGCTACCCTGCCGCCTCTACACTCTAACCACTAGGCTATCCTGCCGCCTCTACACTCTAACCACTAGGCTGCCCTGCCGCCTCTACACTCTAACCACTAGGCTATCCTGCCGCCTCTACACTCTAACCACTAGGCTACCCTGCCGCCTCTACACTCTAACCACTAGGCTACCCTGCCGCCTCTACACTCTAACCACTAGGCTATGTTGTATGGTAAGTTTTTCCGCCGGTGTAAACTTTCCTGCCTATGTCTGGTTGCAATAGGAAAGAAAAGATGGCTCAGGGAGTTTGATAGTATTTTTCCTGGGTTGTATTCACTAGGAACCAAACGTAAGCAAACACGTCAACATGGGGTGGTACCTACTTGAATTTGACCAATACGCAACTCTCGATTTCATGGCAAAGCGTTTTCCATTGCAAAACACTTTGCTACGTTTTTCTACAGTGTGCACTAATGAATACATCCCTGCTCAGTTTGCTGTCTGATCCCATTGTTAGTTTAAGGGGCAGCATCCTCTCTTATCATCGCTAAGAGTTTCAATTGCTGGTTGTCGTCTCCCAGAGAGATGGTGTCTTCTTTTTGGGAGTGTGCCAGGCAGACATCCAAAAGGTCTCCTTGTTCTGCTTAATGGGATAATGGTAGTAGGAATAATATGACAAAAACACACACACCCACATGCACACAGACAGACACACACAGAGAGAGAGAGAGACAGAGACAGACCGAGAGAGAGAGAGAGAGACAGAGAGGCAGATACAGACAGAGAGAGAGAGACAGAGAGGCAGATACACAGAGAGAGAGAGAGACAGAGAGGCAGATACACAGAGAGAGAGAGACAGATACACAGAGAGAGAGAGACAGAGAGGCAGATACAGACAGAGACAGACAGAGAGAGAGAGACAGAGACAGATACAGACAGAGACAGACAGAGAGAGAGAGAGACAGAGAGACAGATACAGACAGAGAGAGACAGAGAGGCAGATACAGACAGAGAGAGAGAGACAGAGAGGCAGATACACACAGAGAGAGAGAGAGACATATACAGACAGAGAGAGAGAGACAGAGAGACAGATACAGACAGAGACAGACAGAGAGACAGATAGAGAGACAGAGACAGATACAGACAGAGACAGACAGAGAGAGACAGAGAGAGAGAGACAGAGAGACAGATACACACAGAGAGAGAGAGGGAGCCAGACAAACAGAGAGACAGATATAGAGAGTTAGGAAAAGAGGATGTTGGTTTGATTTTGCTAGCTTTGATTTACATACATTACAACAAAGGGAATACTACAGTAACCTCTTTTTCAATTGTAAAATGCCTTCAAATTGAAGACGATTAAAAGCAAATTGTCACAATGGGAAAATGGTGTCTCATTGAGTGGAGTCCTATTATCACAGTGATTTGGACAACAATAGGTTTCACCGTCCCCCTTCAGAGCTGCTCTTCTCCCCTGAATCCTCTATAGCCCCTTAGATGTGTGTGTGTGTGTGTGTGTGGGTGTGTGTGTGTGTGTGTTTGTCTGTGTGTGTGTATTTGTGTGTGCATACCTTCGTGCGAGTGTGTGTGTGTGCGCATACATCCATGTGTTTGCGCGCGCGCGCGTGTGTGTGTGTGTGTGTGTGTGTGCATGTGAGTGCGTGACACACGGCCTCCTCTCCCCTCTCACCCCCAGGAAGAAGAATGCTAAAGGAGGGCAGATATACTCTGCTAGCTGCTCCTCATCCCCTTGATACTCATTGTTTTATCACACGTGATGGAGGGGCAGCTGCAACGCAATAGATACATTTCTTCCCAGTAGGACATAAATCTATACCCAGGCTTAGAGAATGGACCAGCTGCTATTACTGGCCTGCCCCATAGAAATATAACTTTACAACCTGGCTATATACTGAGCCTCCCAGGTCTAGAGAAAATAGCCTCTCTAAGAAACCAGACTAGACCTGCACCAATCTCTGGTGCTATTTTCAGGGAAAGGAGAACTAAATGGCTGACTGGATCATATCTTGTAACTCCCCCGTCTCGGCAATAACACGTTGTTGACTGTATCTTGATTACCGCATCTGTTTTGCCAGCCGCTCGCTCTCACCTAAAAAGAAAACAACAACGAGAAATGTAATCGGATTTCAGTATTGCACACATGCAGATTGCTTTTCATGGTGGCGCATCTGTCAGTCCTGAACAAACACATCTCATTTTGTGTGTCCTTCTCCCCCACTCCTCTCCCCACACTTGCCATTGAATAGCCTAATTCTCCCATCTTCTTCGCTGTTCTCAATATCTCACACAGAGAGGGTACAGATGTAGGATCTTAATTTGAGCCAGTTTGCTACAGCAGGAATATAATCCTGCAGCAACAGGAGATGTGGAATTATAATATGGATTATAATGAATGAACATTTTTACAGGGGTTGATATACAGTGCATTCGGAAAGTATTCAGACTCGTTGACTTTTTCCACATTTTGTTTCGTGACTTATTCTAAAATTGATTAAATGAAACATTTTCCTCATCAATCTACATATAATACCCTATAATTACAAAAAAATATATACCTTATAGGTATTCAGATGCAGGTGCATCCTTTTTCCATTGATTAGATGTTTCTACAACTTGATTGGAGTCCACCTGTGGTAAATTCAATTGATTGAACAAGATTTGGAAAGGCACACACCTGTCTATATAAAATCCAACAGTTGACAGTGCATGCCAGAGCAAAACCCAAGCCATGAGGTTGAAAGAATTGTCCGTAGAGATCCGAGACAGGATTTTGTTGAGGCACATAACTGGGGAAGGGTACCAAAAATGTCTGCAGCATTAAAGGTCCCCAAAAGCACAGAGGTCTCCATCATTCTTAAATGGAAGAAGTTTGGAACCACCAAGACACTTCCTAGAGCTGGCCGCCCGGCCAGACTGAGCAATCGAGGGAGAAGAGCCTTGGTCATGGAGGGGAACAAGAACCCGATGGTCACTCTGACAGAGCTCTGGAGTTCCTCAGTAGAGATAGGAGAAACTTCCAGAAGGACAACCATCTCTGCAGCACTCCACCAATCAGGCCTTTATGTTGGAGTGGCCAGACAGAAGCCACTCCTCAGTAAAAGGCACATGACAGCCCGCTTGGAGTTTTTCAAAAGGCACCTAAAGACTCTCAGACAATGAAACCAAGCAGCAGGGACTGAGAGACTAGTCAGCATTGAAAGAAAGATGAATGCCAGAAAGTGCAGAGAGATCTTTGATGAAAACCTGCTTCAGAGCGCTCAGGGCCTCAGACTGGGGTGAAGGTTCCCCTTCCAACACGGCAACAAACCTATGCACACAGCTAAGACAACGTAGGAGTGGCTTCGGGACAAGTCTCTGAATGTCCTTGAGTGGCCCAGCCAGAGCCTGTACTTGAACCCAATCGAACATCTCTGAAGAGACCTGAAAATAGCTGTGCTTCCCTTCCAACCTGACAGAGCTTGAGAGGATCTGCAGAGAAGAATGGGAGAAACTCCCCAAATACAGGTGTGCCAAGCTTGTTGTGTAATACCCAAAGTACTCAGTAAAGGGTCTGAGTACTTGTGTAAATGTGATAGTTCAGTGTTTTCTTTTTAATACATTTGCAAACATTTCTAAAACACGGTTTCTGCTTTGTCATTATGGGGTATTGTGTTTTCTTTTAATCCATTTTAGAATAAGGCTGTAACAACAAAATGTGGAAAAGGTCAAGTGGTCTGAGTACCGTCCAAATCCACTGTATTTTAAATTGGGGCATTTTAGTTTTAAAGTGAAAATTACAAACTTTAGACACTTTTTTAAACCTTGAATACACTACAGTTTTGCATTTCCTGCTGTGCTTGAAAATTCACAGCAACAAAAGAGTGGTCAAATTAAGATCCTACATCTGTATGCTGAATGTTTCCAGGGCCGATCATCTGATATTTTAAGCTGCTGTGTATTACATATCGTCCAATCAATAGGCTGTTGCCGGGCTGTTGCAGGCGGGTAATCAATGGCACGCTGTAGAGGGCCCTCCAGTTCTCTATCAGTAGAAAACACCCAGAACCACACGTTCTTATATACAAAGTATAGACCGACAGAGGGTGTATCCCAGATGGCACCCTATTCCCTTCATAGTGCACTACTTTTGACCAGGGCCAATAGGGTTAAGGAAATAAGGTGCAATGGGACGCAGGTCAGACACTCCAAAATCATCAGTGGAATCAATAGGAAATGCTGCCGGTGCAATTCCACTGCAATTATAGAAACTCTAGTGCACTTCACACACAGAAACTCTTGTCGTGGTGGCTATACAAAGTGATATATAATATTTTTTTTAATATGTACTATTTTGTTTCCAATTATTTATTAAGATTATTAACAGTATTTACCATAGACATAACATCATTTTGACATTTCTTAATTTGACCGCAGTGCATTATTTTGTTACTTCCTTGCAGGTGTAGGTGGTGGTGGTAGGATTTTCAACCTTCCATAGTGCTTTTTGGGGTGGTAGGGTGTTCAACCTTACATAGTGCTTTTTGGGGTGGTAGGGTCTTCAACCTTCCATAGTGCTTTTTGGGGTGCTAGGGTCTTCAACCTTACATAGTGCTTTTTGGGGTGCTAGGGTCTTCAACCTTACATAGTGCTTTTTGGGGTGCTAGGGTCTTCAACCTTACATAGTGCTTTTTGGGGTGGTAGGGTCTTCAACCTTACATAGTGCTTTTTGGGGTGCTAGGGTCTTCAACCTTCCATAGTGCTTTTTTGGGTGCTAGGGTCTTCAACCTTACATAGTGCTATTTGGGGTGCTAGGGTCTTCAACCTTACATAGTGCTTTTTGGGGTGGTAGGGTCTTCAACCTTACATAGTGCTTTTTGGGGTGGTAGGGTCTTCAACCTTACATAGTGCTTTTTGGGGTGGTAGGGTCTTCAACCTTACATAGTGCTTTTTGGGGTGCTAGGGTCTTCAACCTTACATAGTGCTTTTTGGGGTGGTAGGGTCTTCAACCTTCCATAGTGCTTTTTGGGGTGGTAGGGTTTTCAACCTTACATAGTGCTTTTTGGGGTGGTAGGGTTTTCAACCTTACATTGTGCTTTTTGGGGTGGTAAGGTCTTCAACCTTACATAGTGGTTTTTGGGGTGGTAGGATTTTCAACCTTACATAGTGCTTTTTGGGGTGGTAGGGTCTTCAACCTTACATAGTGCTTTTTGGGGTGCTAGGGTCTTCAACCTTACATAGTGCTTTTTGGGGTGGTAGGGTCTTTTTTGGGGTGGTAGGATTTTCAACCTTCCATTGTGCTTTTTGGGGTGCAACCTTACATAGTGCTTTTTGGGGTGGTAGGATTTTCAACCTTACATAGTGCTTTTTGGGGTGGTAGGATTTTCAACCTTCCATTGTGCTTTTTGGGGTGCTAGGGTCTTCAACCTTCCATAGTGCTTTTTGGGGTGGTAGGATTTTCAACCTTCCATAGTGCTTTTTGGGGTGGTAGGATTTTCAACCTTCCATAGTGCTTTTTGGGGTGGTAGGATTTTCAACCTTCCATAGTGCTTTTTGGGGTGCTAGGGTCTTCAACCTTACATAGTGCTTTTTGGGGTGGTAGGGTCTTCAACCTTACATAGTGCTTTTTGGGGTGGTAGGATTTTCAACCTTACATAGTGCTTTTTGGGGTGCTAGGGTCTTCAACCTTACATAGTGCTTTTTGGGGTGGTAGGGTCTTCAACCTTCCATAGTGCTTTTTTGGGTGCTAGGGTCTTCAACCTTACATAGTGCTATTTGGGGTGCTAGGGTCTTCAACCTTACATAGTGCTTTTTGGGGTGGTAGGGTCTTCAACCTTACATAGTGCTTTTTGGGGTGGTAGGGTCTTCAACCTTACATAGTGCTTTTTGGGGTGGTAGGGTCTTCAACCTTACATAGTGCTTTTTGGGGTGCTAGGGTCTTCAACCTTACATAGTGCTTTTTGGGGTGGTAGGGTCTTCAACCTTCCATAGTGCTTTTTGGGGTGGTAGGGTTTTCAACCTTACATAGTGCTTTTTGGGGTGGTAGGGTTTTCAACCTTACATTGTGCTTTTTGGGGTGGTAAGGTCTTCAACCTTACATAGTGGTTTTTGGGGTGGTAGGATTTTCAACCTTACATAGTGCTTTTTGGGGTGGTAGGGTCTTCAACCTTACATAGTGCTTTTTGGGGTGCTAGGGTCTTCAACCTTACATAGTGCTTTTTGGGGTGGTAGGGTCTTCAACCTTACATAGTGCTTTTTGGGGTGGTAGGATTTTCAACCTTCCATAGTGCTTTTTGGGGTGGTAGGATTTTCAACCTTCCATAGTGCTTTTTGGGGTGGTAGGATTTTCAACCTTCCATAGTGCTTTTTGGGGTGCTAGGGTCTTCAACCTTACATAGTGCTTTTTGGGGTGGTAGGGTTTTCAACCTTACATAGTGCTTTTTGGGGTGGTAGGATTTTCAACCTTACATAGTGCTTTTTGGGGTGCTAGGGCCTTCAACCTTACATAGTGTTTTTTGGGGTGGTAGGGTCTTCAACCTTACATAGTGCTTTTTGGGGTGGTAGGGTCTTCAACCTTACATAGTGCTTTTTGGGGTGGTAGGGTCTTCAACCTTACATAGTGCTTTTTGGGGTGGTAGGGTCTTCAACCTTCCATAGTGCTTTTTGGGGTGGTAGGGTCTTCAACCTTACATAGTGCTTTTTGGGGTGGTAGGGTTTTCAACCTTACATAGTTCTTTTTGGGGTGGTAGGATTTTCAACCTTCCATAGTGCTTTTTGGGGTGGTAGGATTTTCAACCTTCCATAGTGCTTTTTGGGGTGGTAGGATTTTCAACCTTCCATAGTGCTTTTTGGGGTGCTAGGGTCTTCAACCTTACATAGTGCTTTTTGGGGTGGTAGGGTCTTCAACCTTACATAGTGCTTTTTGGGGTGGTAGGATTTTCAACCTTACATAGTGCTTTTTGGGGTGCTAGGGTCTTCAACCTTACATAGTGCTTTTTGGGGTGGTAGGGTCTTCAACCTTACATAGTGCTTTTTGGGGTGGTAGGGTCTTCAACCTTACATAGTGCTTTTTGGGGTGGTAGGGTCTTCAACCTTACATAGTGCTTTTTGGGGTGGTAGGGTCTTCAACCTTCCATAGTGCTTTTTGGGGTGGTAGGGTCTTCAACCTTACATAGTGCTTTTTGGGGTGGTAGGGTTTTCAACCTTACATAGTGCTTTTTGGCGTGGTAGGGTTTTCAACCTTACATAGTGCTTTTTGGGGTGGTAGGGTCTTCAACCTTACATAGTGCTTTTTGGGGTGGAAGGGTTTTCAACCTTACATAGTGCTTTTTGGGGTGCTAGGATTTTCAACCTTACATAGTGCTTTTTGGGGTCGTAGGGTCTTCAACCTTCCATAGTGCTTTTTGGGGTGGTAGGGTCTTCAACCTTACATAGTGCTTTTTCAGCACACAAACTATGAATAGTTGTCTGTCTGTATTCATGACAACCTTTGTGAGGACGTTTTTAGCAAATTGACTGTTCCTCACTAAACAAGATGAAACATCCCTGCGTTGTATTTCTACCATGCTCTTTCAGAGACTGTGTTTTCCTTTGGGTGAGTAACACTCCTATCGTGCATTGCTCTCTGGTACTCTGTAGCTGGTTGATGACACCGGGCTAATATTTGAGGCGAACAGTATGATGAAGTTGGAAATGGAGCAACGAGGGACCACCTGGTGTTTCGTTTCAGCCGAGATGTGACACATCGGTATGCGGTGCCAACGTTGCCAGATTGGTTTTGAACCTGCGCCACCCTTGGATCTGCTGACGCCATCGCGCCTGTCAAAAGGCAATCCGCATTCCCCCATGCAGTCTGTTCTCAAAGCCAGCATAGTATTGCTGTGAATGTTATCGACTCCAAGCACCGTGCCGTTGTTTTGGTGTTCTCTATCGTAATGATCTCAACCACTTGACATATACGACACGGGGGAAAGGGCGGGAGGGAGGGAGGGAGGGAGGGAGGGAGGGAGGGAGGGAGGGAAGGCAAGAGAGTGCGAGAGATAACTTTTGCCATTTGTAAAAGTCTTGTAGCAACTTACTGGTTAGACGTTTGTGCTGTCTTATAGCAGTCTCCTAAAGGCATTACCAAAATGGTTGTTTATTTGTTTTGTGTAGCCTCCTGGTGTGATTGTAACCACCCACTCAAACACTTCCAGTCAGACAACCAAACCAGAATCACAACCTCTCTAAAGAATGACCTGCATGCCAAGTGTGAGGATACCCACAAGCTAAGTTTGAAAGACTGACAGCGATCAAAATAGTATTTTTTATTTTATTTAACCTAAGCTCTCCTCAACAGTGCAATACAGATTTATCGGAAAATACACTATCAAGACGTATATTAAAAAATATGTAAGTCAAAGAAGAGGTGGTAATGTTACGTGTGTGTAAGGGTATGTTATGTGTGTGTAAGGGTCTGTTATGTGTGTGTGTAAGGGTCTGTTATGTGTGTGTGTGTAAGGGTCTGTTATGTGTGTGTGTAAGGGTCTGGTATGTGTGTGTGTAAGGGTCTGGTATGTGTGTGTGTAAGGGTCTGTTATGTGTGTGTGTAAGGGTCTGTTATGTGTGTGTGTGTAAGGGTCTGGTATGTGTGTGTGTAAGGGTCTGTAATGTGTGTATGTAAGGGTCTGTTATGTGTGTGTGTAAGGGTCTGTTATGTGTGTGTGTAAGGGTCTGGTATGTGTGTGTAAGGGTCTGTTATGTGTGTGTGTAAGGGTCTGGTATGTGTGTGTGCGTAAGGGTTTGTTATGTGTGTGTGTAAGGGTCTGGTATGTGTGTGTGTAAGGGTCTGTTATGTGTGTGTGTAAGGGTCTGTTATGTGTGTGTGTGTCTGTAATGGGTCTGGTATGTGTGTGTGTGTGTAAGGGTTTGTTATGTGTGTGTGTCTGTTAAGGGTCTGGTATGTGTGTGTGTAAGGGTCTGGTATGTGTGTGTGTAAGGGTCTGTTATGTGTGTGTGTGTGTAAGGGTCTGGTATGTGTGTGTGTAAGGGTCTGTTATGTGTGTTTGTAAGGGTCTGGTATGTGTGTGTGTAAGGGTCTGTAATGTGTGTGTGTAAGGGTCTGTTATGTGTGTGTGTAAGGGTCTGTTATGTGTGTGTGTAAGGGTGGGTGAGTGAGTCAGAGGCAGTGCAAAAAGTCTCTTGAGATGCAGGTGTGAAGAGTCAGTGAAGGTGCAGGTGATTTGTGTCTGTGGTTTCATTCACAATCAGATGTTCTGGGTAGGAATGCGGTGGATGTGGACGGTTGCTCGGGTTTTCAATCTGACCTTTTCTCTCCATAAGAGCTTGGCCCTTTTCCGGTCTGCTGACGCGATTCATTCCTGAAACTCAGAGGAGAGACAGGGTGGGGGGGTCATTAAAAATGCATGGGGGTCCTCTGGGTCTGTCTCCACATCAGACATCATGTCTTCAGTTGCCCCCCGCAAAGCGCTGCTTCTCCTTGAGCAGAGAGTTCTTTTGACCACTTTACCAGAGCCTGTGAATTTTCAGGAGACAATAAGTTATTTTGCCCAATGAACAAGACTGGATTATTTGACCTTTATTTAACCAGGCAAGTCAGTTAAGAACGAATTCTTATTTTCAATGACGGCCTAGGAACAGTGGGTTAACTGCCTGTTCAGAGGCAGAACGACAGATTTGTACCTTGTCAGCTCGGGGGTTTGAACTTGCAACCTTCCGGTTACTAGTCCAACACTCTAACCACTAGGCTACCTGCCTGCCGCCCCGAATCTAAAAGCAATTTTTTTTTTAAAATCAGACTAAAATCAGTGGAACAAGTCTCAACTTTTAAAAATTCAGTACTGTATTTAAAATGTAGGGATTGGTTTTCATTTATAAACTAACGTATCCCTGGCAACGTCCCTGTAGCTTTTCTATGTCCCAATCCTTTGTTTTCTCTGTCTGGTGTTTTCTACATCTTAGGCCTGGGGTTTTCCACATCTTAGGCCTGGGGTTTTCCACATCTTAGGCCTGGGGTTTTCCACATCTTAGGCCTGGGGTTTTCCACATCTTAGGCCTGGGGTTTTCCACATCTTAGGCATGGGGTTTTCCATATCTTAGGCCTGGGGTTTTCCACATCTTAGGCCTGGGGTTTTCCACATCTTAGGCCTGGCGTTTTCCATATCTTAGGCCTGGGGTTTTCCACATCTTAGGCCTGGGGTTTTCCACATGTTAGGCCTGGGGTTTTCCATATCTTAGGCCTGGGGTTTTCCACATCTTAGGCCTGGGGTTTTCCACATCTTAGGCCTGGGGTTTTCCACATCTTAGGCCTGGGGTTTTCCACATCTTAGGCCTGGGGTTTTCCACATCTTAGGCCTTTCTACTTCAGCCCAATTACCGATTTGCAGCTGCGTCTGAGGAGTCCGTGTTGTGTATTAGCGATGGTTGTACACTATGCATCAACATCCTTGAGGAAATTGTCAAATTATAGAACTATGTTACATGTCTTTATGGGACGACTCACCTTCAAAATCTGCCATGCGCCACTCTCCATCTGAACTGTTGGGGAGCAACTGATCACAAAGGACCTGTTACTGTAATCCGTTTCATTTAAGAACACCACGAGCGGTGCTTCTTATTGCTCAATTCATGCTGATTTAAAATTAGATTGAGCAATATTGAACTTGCGGAAAGCTCATTCCGTCACACTCGACAAACATCTGTCGTCTGTTTCGGTGAGGTCACTAGTCTGCTATAGATGCTGCTGCTGCTGTTGTTGTTGGAATAGTTAAAAAAACTTTGATCTAACTAGTCAGTTAAGAACCGAGACGGAAGAGGAAGCAAGACATCTCACTGACAAATAATGTTCTGGTTCATGTACAAGAAGTCCAGCCGTATCTGCTATCGCATTGGTGTCTATGGGAGAGACACCCCTTAAGTCTTACTGGGGCAGCAAAACACATTTTAACTGCCGGGAAGAATATTGGTGCGCTCGATGATGTAATAGTGAGAAATATTCATCTTACAGTTGATGCACTGAAAGCAGACAGGCCAACTACCTGCTAGAATCTCAACAGGGTTTTCTCATTTCAATGCACAATAATGAAAAAATGTGGCTTAAGGGACATGTGGAGGATGTCCATTATGATTGTTGGACCTATTTTGTCAAAGCACGTACCATCTCACGTGCAAGATGTATATTGGAGCGGGTTGGAGAGGCTCATTGTCACAACAGTTCAACAGT
The DNA here is from genome assembly GCF_034236695.1 of Oncorhynchus nerka. Classification (NCBI taxonomy): domain Eukaryota; kingdom Metazoa; phylum Chordata; class Actinopteri; order Salmoniformes; family Salmonidae; genus Oncorhynchus; species Oncorhynchus nerka. Next base: position 11,796,397 of record NC_088422.1, on the reverse strand, counting down.
TCTGTGAGAGCTTTGTAAGGAGCTTTGTATGGAAAACAGTAATGCACACCAAATATGCACCTCCGTAGCCACTTGAAGAAATGTGTTTTGGACTATGGTCCAGTATGTGGTTTCTGGTGCTTTCCATTTGAGCGGGCCAATGGTTTCAGTTCAGTTAAGGAGAAAGGTTTTAACTGCCCAAGAGCTTGGTCTGGCAAACTGACGTAGATTAAATGAGAAAGGTGTTAGTAGGCGGTCATGAGAGATGCCATACACATAGGTCCTGATGGTACCAAGTACTTACATGCCATTGATCAATAAGGATCTTGTCACGTTTACGCCCTCTCTGTCCTCTAGGTCGTCAGGCTGCTGATTATCCCGCGCACCTGCGCCTCATGACACTCACCTGGACTCCCATCATCTCCTTGATTATCTTCCCTATATCTGTCACTCCCCTGGTTTCTGTTCCTGTGTCATGTCTGTGCGTTGTTCGTGTCTCTTATTTTGTATTGTGTTTAGTTTCTGTATTAAAACACTCACTCCCTGAACTTGCTTCCTGACTCTCAGCACACCTTGTTACAGATCGGAACAGTGTTGAATTATAGCACTGAGCTCAGACATTATTTACCTGCCCCCTAAACAGCTGTGTCATAGCAACTGAAGACAGAAATGATCTGTATGGTGTCCTCACTATACTGTGTGTGATATGAGTACAATAGACAAAGGGCAAATTAGCACATGTAAACATCCATGACCTTCCAGAGCCGACTAATCAAGACTGATCGAGTTCTGTTTGTATTCAGACTTCTCAATAATGAGCTTCTACTTCTTATTGTTAAAGATATTCTGACTTACATGTACGCACTCGGAAACAGGCCATTTTACACAGCGTTAGATTGTAGAGAATATGTTAATATGTTGGTCAAACTTTATATGTTGGAAAACTTTATACAAATATGTTGGAATCTCCTGTGTTCATCTCATTATTCTGTCAGTCTGGGCTTTTTCTCCTTCCCTCTGTCAAAGCCCCGGAGCCTCTGTGCAGACTGTCAAAGTGTCTGAGCCTCTGTGCAGACTGTCAAAGTGTCTGAGCCTCTGTGCAGACTGTCAAAGTGTCCGAGCCTCTGTGCAGACTGTCAAAGTGTCTGAGCCTCTGTGCAGACTGTCAAAGTGTCTGAGCCTCTGTGTAGACTGTCAAAGTCTGGGAGCCTCTGTGTAGACTGTCTAAGTCTGGGAGCCTCTGTGTAGACTGTCAAAGAACTCTCAAAGGAATTTATTAATTAATTCAAAATTTGACTGAATTTGACTCCCAATATTCTGTAAATGAATTGTGTGTGTGTGTGTGTGTGTGTGTGTGTGTGTGTGTGTGTGTGTGTGTGTGTGTGTGTGTGTGTGTGTGTGTGTGTGTGTGTGTGTGTGTGAGAATGCGGGTACGGGGATGGGGGAAGACACTGCTCTAGATAAGCGACTGATAAGATCCTCAGATTACATCAAAGTGCAGCCCTTGTGTGTAGGCGTGTGCGTGCGTGTGTCGGGCGTGCTTGTGTGTGTGCGCACATGCATTCATTACAAATGGGCCAAAGAGGCACGGTATAACTCCCTCCATGGCTTCTGATACACTTCCACCTTAACTAGGGTTGTGCAATTTCGGGAACTTTCAATAAATTCCCTGGTTTTCCCGGAATCCTGTTTGGAGGAATCCAGGATTTCCTGCATTTTCGCTCCTGATCCCGTGAATCCACCAACCAGGATTTGCTGCTTATTCCCTCCTGATCCCGGGAATCCTCCAACCAGGATTTCCTGCATTTTCGCTCCTGATCCCGGGAATCCACCAACCAGGATTTCCTGCATTTTCCCTCCTGATCCCGGGAATCCTCCAACCAGGATTTCCTGCATTTTCCCTCCTGATCCCGGGAATCCACCAACCAGGATTTCGGGGAAACCAACAGGATGCTGGTGTCTCAGGCTGGGTGAGTTTAAAAGTGTCCTAGCAAAGAGAGGCCCTCCTCTCTTTCCCTACTGGACATGAATGTCGTTGAGGGCCCCTGAGGCCCTGTGAGGACTACTGACCCCACTCTAACCCTGCTTTCCCCAGGAACGGTCATTATCAGAATCAATAATAGGTGGCCCGTCTTTCTACAACCCACCGCACTAATGCAAAGATGGTGTAACTCTTCTCATGCAAAGATGGTGTAACTCTTCTAATGCAAATATGGTGTAACTCTTCTAATGCAAAGATGGTGTAACTCTTCTAATGCAAAGATGGTGTAACTCTTTTAATGCAAAGATGGTGTAACTCTTCTAATGCAAAGATGGTGTAACTCTTTTAATGCAAAGATGGTGTAACTCTTCTAATGCAAAGATGGTGTAACTCTTCTCATGCAAAGATGGTGTAACTCTTCTAATGCAAAGATGGTGTAACTCTTCTAATGCAAAGATGGTGTAACTCTTCTAATGCAAAGATGGTGTAACTCTTCTAATGCAAAGATGGTGTAACTCTTCTAATGCAAAGATGGTGTAACTCTTTTAATGCAAAGATGGTGTAACTCTTCTAATGCAAAGATGGTGTAACTCTTTTAATGCAAAGATGGTGTAACTCTTCTAATGCAAAGATGGTGTAACTCTTCTCATGCAAAGATGGTGTAACTCTTCTAATGCAACGATGGTGTAACTCTTCTAAGACATTCTACTGCTCTTGTAACGTCAGTTCAATTCTTTATTTTTCGGCTGCATCATTTTTTACCTCATATATCCCTTTCTGCTTTCTTCTCTCGGTTTGTAAGTGTCCAACATATTCTTAGATAAAACAAACTTGTGAAGTAGGGCCATTTGCTGAGTTTTTCAGGAGCGAGATCACACACAAAAGTTGAAGAACAACAACAACAACAACAACAGCAGTGCTCCCAGTGGCAGTCCCATGTGGTACATTGTGGATCAGTGCCACTGTGAGGACAGAGAACAGGTTGAAGGGAACTCTGGAGGTAAGAATCAAAAGGAAGTTTAAACGCCGGTCTGCACATAAACAGGCTAGAGTGTGAGTGTGCGAGTGCCCTCCTGCCAAAGCACGACATCACACATAAAAGCCACCAATGCTCCCAGATGGCACTGCAGTGTATAGCTGCCGTTTTACATGCTCCTGACCAATTCTGTTTGTTTCTGTTTTTTTACTCTGATCTTCACTTTTTATTGTACCTAATATCTCCGCCATCGTATCCTATGACCGAAAACAGCTTCTGGACATCAGACGAGTCGGCAGATGTGGATTTACTGCTCATTGAGGACCAGGCCCTAATCGACCTGACTCGAAAGAGGAAGAGACGGCTCAAGAGAGGCAAACGAGTGGGATCCCTGAAGAGACTACAACGGCCAGTAAATAAACCACCTCTACCCTCTTTTTTATTGGCGAATGTACCATCTCTGGAGAACGTACTGGACGACCTCTGTCTATGTACCACCACAACCTGATGCTGGCACTAAAGACTGAAACTGAAACTGAACCATGCATGAGAGCACCAGCTGGTCCGGACGGCTGTGCGATCTCGCTCTCGCTCTCCCTAGCCGATGTGAATGAGACTGTCAAACAGGTTAATATTCACAAGGCCGCAGGACAGATTACCAGGACGCTTACTCAGAGCATGCGCTGACCAGCTGGCTAGTGTCTTCACTGATATGTTCAACCTCGAACTGACCTAGTCTTTAATACCTACATGTTTCAAGCAGACCACCATTGTCCCTGTGCCCAAGAATGACAAGGTAACCTGTCTAAATGACCTTTGTCCCGTAGCACTCACATCTGTAGCCATGAAATGCTTTGAAAGGCTGGTCATGGCTCACATCAACACCATCATCCCAGACACCCTGGACAAACACACCAATTTGCAATCCACCCCAACAGATCAACAGATGACGCAATCTCTAATGCACTCCACACTGCTCTCTCCCACCTGGATAAGAGGATCACCAATGTGAGAATGTGTTTAATTGACTACAGCTCAGCGTTCAACACCATAGTGCCCTCAAAGCTCATCATTAATCTTAGGATCCTGGGACTGAACTCCTCCCTCTGAAACTGGATCCTGGACTTCTTGACGGGCCACCCCCAGGTGGTGAGGGTAGGCAACAACACATCTGCCACACTGACCATCAACACAGGGGCCCCTTAGCGGTGTGTACTTAGACCCCTCCTGTACTCCCTGTACACCCACGACTGTGTGGCCATACATAATCCCAACACCATCATTAAGTTTTCTTGTGACACGTCGGTGATTGGCCTGATCACGATGACGATGAGCTGCCAGGACAACAATTTCTCCCTCAACGTCAGCAAGACAAAGGAAACTGATCGTTTACTCCAGGAAACGGAGGGCTGAGCACGCCTCCATCCTCATCGACGGGCTGTAGTGGAGCGGCTCGAGAGCTTCAAGTTCCTCAGTGTCCACATCACTAAGGAATTATCATGAATTACCAACATAGTCGTGAAGAAGGCACGACAACGCCTCTTCCTCCTCAGGAGGCTTAACATATTCAGCATGGGTTCTCTCAGATCCTCAAAAGGTTCTACATCATTGAGAGCATCTTGACTGGCTGCATCACCGCTTGATATGGCAACTGCTTGGCATCCGACCGCAAGGCGCTACAGAGGGTTGTGCCTACGGCCCAGTACATCACTGGGGCCAAGCTCCCTGCCATCCATGACATCTATACCAGGCGGTGTCAGAGGAAGGCCCTAAGTAGTTAAATAGTTAACCAATCGATACCCGGACTATCTGCATTGACCCTCTTTAGACTAATCACATATGCTGCTGCTACTGTTTATCATCTATCCTGTTACCTAGTCACTTTTTATTGAATTAGGCAAGTCAGTTAAGAAAAAAATTCTTATTTACAATGATGGCCTACCCCGGCCTAACCTGGACAACGCTGGGCCAATTGTGCGCCGCCCTATGGAACTCTCAATCACAGCCGGATGTTATACAGACTGGATTCGAACCAGGGATTGTAGTGGCACCTCTTGCACTGAGATGCAGTGCCTGTAGGGAAGTGTGTAGACCTCTGCGCCGCTTGGGAGTCTTAAATCTTACCTTTGTTGGCTTGCATAGGATTTGTGTAGCTGTGTAAATGTATGTCTGTGCAATTGTATGAGAAAGATATGCGAGTCTGTCTGAGATAGCGATCACCCTGGTTTTATTTTCTCAGGGATGGTTGGGGTAGTTGGGCCCGGAGGGGGATAGAACTGGGGGTAGGTGGGAGTCTCTGGCACAGATAGACAGACGGAGAGGGTCAGGGTTCATATGGACAGGGTCAGGGTTCTGCTCTGCAGCTGCAGCTGATCCTGTGGATATGATAAGGATAGCATTACCTCACGGCTGCCACGACTACTGCCCAGATATGTCATCAAGGGAGTGTTCCACAAGAAGGGGCCCCTTCACTCCAAACCCCTCAACCCCTTCACCCCCTCCAGATAAAGGGTGAAGAGATGAGATGTCTGGGGAAGCATTATGTCGCGAACTCGAGATCCCTGTGCCAGGAGTCAAGTGTTGTTGCTGTCGTATCACAAATCTGATGGAGAGGTGTGGGTAGGGTAGATGTGAGAGGTTTAGCCTGCGTCCCAAATGTCATAGGGCTCGGCTCAAAAGTAGTGCACTATATAGGGAATAGGGTGCTATTTGGTACGCATCCATACAGGGCTGAATGGAACCTTTGGGACACCATAGAGTGCTGAATGGAACCTTTGGGACTCCATAGAGTGCTGAATGGAACCTTTGGGACGCCATAGAGTCCTGAATGGAAACTTTGGGACTCCATAGAGTGCTGAATGGAACCTTTGGGATGCCATAGAGTGCTGAATGGAACCTTTGGGACACCATAGAGTGCTGAATGGAACCTTTGGGATGCCATAGAGTGCTGAATGGAACCTTTGGGACGCCATAGAGGGCTGAATGGAACATTTGGGACGCCATAGAGTGCTGAATGGAACCTTTGGGACGCCATAGAGTGCTGAATGGAACCTTTGGGACGCCATAGAGTGCTGAATGGAACCTTTGGGACGCCATAGAGTGCTGAATGGAACCTTTGGGACGCCATAGAGTGCTGAATGGAACCTTTGGGACGCCATAGAGTGCTGAATGGAACCTTTGGGACGCCATAGAGTGCTGAATGGAACCTTTGTGACGCCATAGAGTGCTGAATGGAACCTTTGGGACGCCATAGAGTGCTGAATGGAACCTTTGGGACTCCATAGAGTGCTGAATGGAACCTTTGGGATGCCATAGAGTGCTGAATGGAACCTTTGGGACGCCATAGAGTGCTGAATGGAACCTCTAGGACGCCATAGAGTGCTGAATGGAACCTTTGGGACGCCATAGAGTGCTGAATGGAACAAATGCCAATCCTTTAGCTTACAGTCCTATGTTGCCTGTAGCATGATGTACTATATTACCCATAATGCTCTATAACACTTCCTTATTCATACATTGTCCTATTCAGTAATACTAACCATATTCATGAATCAACTACTGCATATACTGAAAGCACCTCATCACAGAAGAAATACCCAAATGATTAATATCAATGTATTTACCAGGTAGTTGACCAATATAATAACTAAACTACTGATGTCTATAATCCTTTGAAATTACATTTTGTTTTTGCAAAAAATAATAAAAAATATATCCACTGTATATCAAATATATCCCATTTAGTAGACGTTTTTATCCAAAGTGACATTCAATCATGTGTTTATACTGAATATTTTTGTATGGGTGGACCCAGCTTGAAGTTGATATAGGAAGATCATATATTTTATTGAAGTGGTCACAGGGACTGTTCTACTTAATGCTACTATTGCTGTGATGGGATGATGGTACAGTGGTAGAGAGGAGTTATGGACTGTTTACTACCATGCCTTTAGGGGCTCTCCCTGTTCTCTGTTTACTACCATGCCTTTAGGGGCCCTCCCTGTTCTCTGTTCACTACCATGCCTTTAGGGGCCCTCCCTGTTCTCTGTTTACTACCATGCCTTTAGGGGCCTTCCTGTTCTATGTTTACTACCATGCCTTTAGGGGCCCTCCCTGTTCTCTGTTTACTACCATGCCTTTAGGGGCCTTCCTGTTCTCTGTTTACTACCATGCCTTTAGGGGCCCTCCCTGTTCTCTGTTTACTACCATGCCTTTCGGGGCCTTCCTGTTCTCTGTTTACTACCATGCCTTTAGGGACCCTCCCTGTTCTCTGTTTACTACCATGCCTTTAGGGGCCCTCCCTGTTCTCTGTTTACTACCATGCCTTTAGGGGCCCTCCCTGTTCTCTGTTTACTACCATGCCTTTAGGGGCCTTCCTGTTCTCTGTTTACTACCATGCCTTTAGGGGCCTTCCTGTTCTCTGTTTACTACCATGCCTTTAGGGGCCTTCCCTGTTCTCTGTTTACTACCATGCCTTTAGGGGCCCTCCCTGTTCTCTGTTTACTACCATGCCTTTAGGGCCCTTCCTGTTCTCTGTTTACTACCATGCCTTTAGGGGCCTTCCTGTTCTGTTTACTACCATGCCTTTAGGGGCCTTCCTGTTCTCTGTTTACTACCATGCCTTTAGGGGCCCTCCCTGTTCTCTGTTTACTACCATGCCTTTAGGGGCCTTCCTGTTCTCTGTTTACTACCATGCCTTTAGGGGCCCTCCCTGTTCTCTGTTTACTACCATGCCCTTACGGCCCTCTCTGTTCTCTGTTTACTACCATGCCTTTAGGGGCCCTCCCTGTTCTCTGTTTACTACCATGCCTTTAGGGCCCTTCCTGTTCTATGTTTACTACCATGCCTTTAGGGGCCTTCCTGTTCTCGGCTCTTCTCTGTTTTCTGCAATCTGTCTGCCTCCAGGAACTCTATTGATGATCACATCTTTAGGACATTCTGTATGTGTGTGTGTGTCCTTTGACTGCCTGTACTGCTCGGTAAGTCACCCAGTCAGCCTAGACTGGCAGCCCTGTCAGAGGCACTTGGCTTGGGGAGGAAGAGGGGAAGGAGGGATGGAGGATAGGAGGAGAGCAGGACAGGGGTGAATTACACAGAGTGATAAAGCTGCCACGTCTGACGAATGAGCCGTCCCCCTTTCACGATCCTGTTTCATGTGCCAATCAATAATTTAGGCCTGCCGCTTTTGAGCAATGGACCCATCCCGCTCAGGGAATGACAGATGAGGGGTGAGAATGGGTTTAAAAGAGAGCGGGAATTAGCCAAAGTGAGAGAGAAAAACTGAAGAAAATGTGTTACAAAAATAACTTAATTACGTAACAAATCAAATAAAACCAACGCCAAACCTTTTCATATTTTTCTTATCTATTAGAGCAGAAGTCGTTTTTCTTAACAGTCTTGTTTTTTTTAACGTGCATACTAAACGCCCTGAACGCCTGAACGCCTTGGGTGCCCAGCATTCAAATAGGGATAAGGACTTGAAGCTGGAGCTTTAGTGTTGAGAAATGAGATCCTGAGTGCCAGAGCTCCACACGACGGCTAAATGTCTCGGTGAGTTAGAAGCCTGGTTGACAGACTGGTTGACAGACTGGTTGACAGACTGGATGACAGACTCCAAGTGAGAAGAGGGCGCTATAGTGGAGGCTAATGAGACCTGGCCCGATGACGAAGCACAAGGAAATTACAGGCTAGAGCATAAGCACAGCTAAGAGTATATACATCAAGGGTTTAAGTCCCAAATGGAACCCTATATAGAGAGCCCTGGTCAAAAGTAGTGCACTGTAGAGGGAATAGGGTGAATAGAGTGCTATTTGGGATGCAGATTTGTTGTCAGAACACTCATGTATGTACGTCACCTGGAATTCTTCAGAGCTTTGATGAATCACTGACTCTCGTAACATCCCACTCTGTGACCTATGCTGATTGGGGGAGCCAGCGGTGGGCGTTTTGTCGGAAATGGAGGGAAATATTTCAGAGATATTAGAGGCGTTTAGAATTAGTTTAGAGAACATTTTCATTGGGGATTTTCCCTGGAGTTTTACCAAAAAGCTTCAGACTAGTGTTTTCCTCCACCATGGTCAAGGTCCAGCGACTCACTGGGGCCTTGGTTGACCTGCTCTGTCTTGAGTCCACTGGAACTTTTTGGGAGATATTTACATAACAATGGCTAACTATGAACATGGTTTAACATAGGGGTTCCCCAAACTTTTTGGGGCCATGACCCCATTTTGTAAAATGCTCGAGACCCCAACCATGTGAAAAAAATTATGTAATTAACAGCCAATGTTAACTTTTTTATTTGGGGCTATGGCAGTCAAAAACATTCTAACGGTATTTCTGATTGTCTTCTCAACTCACCATCACATACTGTACATTTAATGTGGGCTATGACAGTCAATTGTAAATAAGTCTGCCATAATGTCTCTTATCTCACCACCACTAATGAGATGGGTGTGCTGGATGCATGTCGTGTCCGAGCGTCTCGAAGTCAGGGGGGCGTGGCTTCTCGATGTCAGGGGGGCGTGGCTTCTCGAAGTCGGGGGGGCGTGGTCCACAGTGCGCACCTCATCTCTGCTGTCACATCCAACCTGGATCAATATTTGGTTGTAATGCAGACGAGAGCACTGAATCCAGCTACACACAGATATGAGCTGGCGAAGGGTACCATGACTTTTAATGCTCAGAGGGAGACGGCAGTGTGTTCCCTTTGAGTCAGGAACCAATATTCCTCAGTGACCCGTGAATGCGTTGTCTGCCCGATTTCGGTCATGTGACAGTTCAATCAGGTGTTTATTTTCACTTAACGGCAGTAGTGTAAAGTACTTATGTAAAAATACTTTAAAGTACTACTTAAGTCATTTTTAGGGGGTATGTGTACTTTACTTAACTATTTATATTTTTGACAACTTTTACTTTTACTTCACTACATTCCTAAAGAAAAGGATACACTTTTGACTCCATATATTTTCCCAAAACTACTGCCGGTACTACAGGATAGGATACTTACCAAGAGTACATGCCTGGTCATCCTCTGATCTGGTGGACTTACTAAACACAAATGTGTCATTTGTAAATGATTTGCTTAATATAAGGAATTTTAAATATACTTAAGTATATTTTAGCAATTACATTTACTTTTGATACTGAAGTATATTTGAAATCGAATACTTTTAGACTTTTATTAAAGTAGTATTTTACTGGGTGACTTTCACTTTTTTCTTGAGTCATTTTCTATTAAGGTATCTTTGACTCAAGTATGACATTTGAGTACTTTTCCCACCACTGCTTACCGGCATGTCAACTGAGACAGGATCACAGTCAAATGGATTGGGAAGTAGGTACCAAAGTGCTCTTCCAAGCGTTGGAGGTGAGCAGTCATCACTCGTGACAGACATTTACTTGATGCTGTTTCTTGTTAGAAACATGCACAGCCGAGGGAACGGTTGGCACGGTTGGCTTCTGAAACACTCTCTCCAATAATAATTCTTTCCTCTGAATCCACTGATTAAGTCACTCACCTGCATTCTTCCGTTCAGTTCATTCAGTTTCCCAAATATATCACATTTTCTTTTCATTACACAGAAAGTCAACCAATTCAATTTTTTATTTTTTTGACATCCATCAGTTCCTCTGTCAATGTGAAACATCTTTCCAACACTCCCCCTCGATAACCACCAAGCCTCGGTGTGAAATAGAAGATTGTCATACTCTGATCCCATATCTCCACATAGTTTTACAAACAGGCGTGCGCACAGTGGATGTGGTTTGATGTATCTCGGCCCTCACAGCTGTCACCCATTTGGAGACCATAAACCGGGGAGTTTTTGAGTCGTTCAGTCAGTTTCCTCTTGATTGCTAGCAATAGCATACATTATTAGTTTAACAGTGTTATCTGACGAAGGCATTGATTTGAGTTTCTGTGCCTCCGTCTCCTTAGACATTGTTTTCACCTTATTAATTGTGTCGGGTAATATCAAAGTCTCTGCAGTAGTGTGTGGTTTCATAACGTAGCAGGCCTAGCCATTCACCATGGGAATGGTTCAAGTGCAATGGTCAAGTACGTTCCTATCCCATGATCTAAGGGTGCTCTCTGGTTGAATTAGATCTTTTAGATCGGAATCATTTTCATTTACATGTTTAAAGTGAAAACCACATTACAAAGATTTTGAGATACAAAGACGATATTAGAATGTTATATATTTTTTGTTTGTATTTTTCTTCAGGATTTTGGAAATTCTCCCACGACCCCATTTTCATATCAGGCGACCACGCGTGGGGTTGCGACCCCTAGTTTGACAACCGCTGGGTTAACACCTTCCACTGTTATTGTTGATTCTCACAAGTCCTGTGTCAGGCGTAGCTATGGAAACACACTTCCCAAATAATAACACAGGCACTAACATTACCATAATCACTGGAGACAAAGCCACTACTATCTCTCTGCTGCATATTTTGTAGAACCTTCTAGAATCTTCATCAGCGAAAATGTCAGAGCTGATCATGAAAGGAAGCTTTTCTGTTACAATTACTATTTCTCAATAAAATGTGAAGAAGATACAATTGTTGTTAATTTAATAGGATTTGAGGAAGTTTTTGTGTGGTGGTCAGTATTGAGAACAAGAATGGTTGATATTTGCAGGTATTTGCAGAGAAATTGTCTAACATATTAATCATAACGCTGATATTTAGTATAAGGCATAATCCCTTCTCTCTCTCTCTCTCTCTCTCCCCATCCCATCCCCCCCTCTCTCTCTCTCTCTCTCCTCCCATCTCCCTCCCCCTTTCTCTCTCTGCAGTGAGAGATGAAGATGACTTCCTGGGGTTGGGAGAGCTGCCCGAGACCTTTCCCTCGGACCCCCCGGAGCCTCTCCCCCACTTCCTGATGGAGCCAGAGGAGGCGTACATCGTCAAGAACAAACCAGTCAATCTCTATTGCAAGGCCACGCCCGCCACTCAGATTTACTTCAAGTGCAACAGTGAATGGGTTCACCAGAAGGACCATACGGTGGAGGAGAGAGTGGACGAGAACTCAGGTCAGTGGGAGACAGTGATGATGATGGTTGATGGTGGGTGGAGGAGGAGAGAGTGGACGAGAAAGGTCAGCGGGAGACCATGATGATGATGGTGATGACGATGATGAATGTCACTTACACTGGCCTGGAAACCATGTGGGGTAGATGTACATTTAGATTAACGTCATAACACCTATGTGACATTATACACAGTCACCTCTGGGGCAACAATGTTCCTCACACATTTTCATATTGGCTTCAAAAGCAGGTGAAGATAGAGAGATAGGCTGCCTTGTCCAAGTCAGGTGAAGTTAGAGAGATAGGCTGCCTTGTCCAAGTCAGGTGAAGTTAGAGAGATAGGCTGCCTTGTCCAAGTCAGGTGAAGTTAGAGAGATAGGCTGCCTTGACCAAGTCAGGTGAAAATAGAGACATAGGCTGCCTTGTCCAAGTCAGGTGAAGTTAGAGAGATAGGCTGCCTTGTCCAAGTCAGGTGAAGTTAGAGAGATAGGCTGCCTTGACCAAGTCAGGTGAAGTTAGAGAGATAGGCTGCCTTGTCCAAGTCAGGTGAAGTTAGAGAGATAGGCTGCCTTGACCAAGTCAGGTGAAGATAGAGAGATAGGCTGCCTTGACCAAGTCAGGTGAAAATAGAGACATAGGCTGCCTTGTCCACCAAAGGTTTACTACAGAACCTGAAAGGCATGCCACTGAAGTGACATAGCAGGAGGAAGGGCCTTTATTTGGTTTCCTCCTCTGTGATAGTTAGCCACATGTCACCAGTTGAAGTGGACAGAGAGAGAAAAAAGCTGGACGCTCTCTCTCAATTCAATTCAAGGGGCTTTATTGGCATGGGAAACGTGTTAACATTGCCAAAGCAAGTGAGGTAGATAATATACAAAAGTGAAATAAACAATACAAATTAACAGTAAACATTACACATACAGAAGTTTCAAAACAATAAAGAGATTATAAATGTCATATTATATATACAGTGTTTTAACAATGTACAAATGGTTAAAGGACACAAGGGAAAATAAATAAGCATAAATATGGGTTGTATTTACAATGGTGTTTGTTCTTCACTGGTTGCCCTTTTCTTGTGGCAACACGTCACAAATCTTGCTGCTGTGATGGCACACTGTGGAATTTCAGCCAGTAGATATGAGTTTATCAAAATTGCAGTGTCTTAGACTGCTGCGCCACTCGGGAGCCCAATATGGGAGATTATCAAAATTGGATTTGTTTTCCAATTCTTTTGGGTCTGTGTAATCTGAGGGAAATATGTCTCTCTAATATGGTCATACATTGGGCAGGAGGTTAGGAAGTGCAGCTCAGTTTCCACCTCATTTTGTGGGCAGTGAGCACATAGCTTGTCTTCTCTTGAGAGCCATGTCTGCCTACGGCGGCCTTTCTCAATAGCAAGGCTATGCTCACTGAGTCTGTACATAGTCAAAGCTTTCCTTAAGTTTGGGTCAGTCACAGTGGTCAAGTGTGCCACTGTGTACTCTCTGTTTAAGGCCAAATAGCATTCTAGTTTGCTCTGTTTTTTTGTTAATTCTTTCCAATGTGTCAAGTAATTATCTTTTTGTTTTCTCGTGATTTGGTTGGGTCTAATTGTGCTGTTGTCCTGGGGCTCTGTGGAGTGTGTTTGTGAACAGAGCCCCAGGACCAGCTTGCTTAGGGGACTCTTCTCCAGGTTCATCTCTCTGTAGGTGATGGCTTTGTTATGGAAGGTTTGGGAATCGCTTCCTTTTAGGTGGTTGTAGAATTTAACGGCTCTTTTCTTGATTTTGATAATTAGTGGGTATCTGCCTAATTCTGCTCTGCATACATTATTTGGTGTTCTACGTTGTACACGGAGGATATTTTTGCAGAATTCTGCTTGCAGAGTCTCAATTTGGTGTTTGTCCCATTTTGAAAAGTATTGGTTGGTGAGCGGACCCCAGACCTCAGAACCATAAAGGGAAATGGGCTCTATGACTGATTCAAGTATTTTTAGCCAGATCCTAATTGGTATGTTGAAATGTATGTTCCTTTTGATGGCATAGAATGCCCTTCTTGCCTTGTCTCTCAGATCGTTCACAGCTTTGTGGAAGTTACCTGTGGTGCTGATGTTTAGGCCAAGGTATGTACAGTTTTTTGTGTGCTCTAGGGCAACAGTGTCTAGATGGAATTTGTATTTGTGGTCCTGGCGACTGGACCTTTTTTGGAACACCATTATTTTGGTCTTACTGAGATTTACTGTCAGGGCCCAGGTCTGACAGAATCTGTGCAGAAGATCTAGGTGCTGCTGTAGGCCCTCCTTGGTTGGTCTCTCTCTCTGTCTCTCTCTCGCTGTCTGTCTGTCTGTCTGTCTGTCTGTCTGTCTGTCTGTCTGTCTGTCTGTCTGTCTGTCTGTCTGTCTGTCTGTCTGTCTGTCTGTCTGTCTGTCTGTCTGTCTGTCTGTCTGTCTGTCTGTCTGTCTCTGTCTGTCTCTCTCTCTGTCTCTCTCTCTCTCTGTGTCTCTGTCTGTCTCTCTGTCTCTCTGTCTATCTCTCTCTCTCTCCCTCTCTCTCTGTTTCTGTCGCTCTCTCTCTCAGTTTGTCTCTGTCTATCTCTCTCTCTCTCTCTCTGTCTGTCTTTCTCTCTCTCTGTCTGTCTGTCTCTCTCTGTGTCTCTGTATCTCTCTCTCTCTATGTCT